>NC_051084.1:9318591-9555403 GCF_004664715.2 Peromyscus leucopus | reverse complement strand
CCACGGTGACACTAATGCCATCTAGTTGACAATGAAGATTCACCATCTCACTGCCTGTGGCACCTCCACACGTGGTCACGTGTCACTAGGCAGTTGGATATATTCCAGAAATCATCATGTGAACATCGTACAGTGTACTTATATGAACCTGTATGGTATGTCCTATGTTACACAGGTGGCTGTATGATGTATGGAATCTGTATGTCAGGTATGTAGTATGCCATCAGGAGGCACAGTAAATGTGGGTGTGTTAGAGTGTTCTGGTGTAACACAGCACACATTTACAGGACATTTCTCAGTGTGTGTGATTTGTGAGACAGATTTTCTCTATGTAGCAGTCTGACCCGGATCTTGCTATCTGTTGGTTAAGCGGCGGTGCTCGTGGCTGGCCACCACCTGCAGCAGCCATGCCCATGGAAGAGAGCGCTGGATGTTGCAGTGGCGGAAGAATCATGAGCCATGGTTACCTTTTAGAGATTATATTAGAGAGAGAGAGAGAGAGAGAGAGAGAGAGAGAGAGAGAGAGAGAGAGCTCACATGGAAGACAGAGGGAATATGGGAAAAGAGAGACCCATGGAAGGGCATGCCCACTTTTTAGGCTGGGGCACAGTTGCAGGCTGGTGACATAATGACATAATCCTTAATCCTTACATCCCATACTTTCGCTTATTATAAAAAACAAAAAGGCAGGTAGATGGGAATAGGGGCGTCGTTTCTCTCAAAAAGCTGCTTCCTCCAGCTGACTTTTGTACATCGGTTGGCTCTTGGGGGAATGGGGAAGGGGAGTTTTCCGAGGTAGACAGGCGTTGTGGGATGCTGTCTGCCATCCGTTGTTCTGGAGACATGTATCCCTCTTGGCTGTGACTGGGAACCTTCTGTCTGACAAGATGCCTGTGACACAGAAAAAAAGCTTAGAGAGGAAAGAATCATTATTATTTCATGTTGGCACTTATCTGAGGTAGATTCGGCCTGTCCAGATGGATTTAAGCCAGTTTCTGGAGCTTGGGAAGAATTTTGAAACATGTTAAGCTTTATCAGAGACAGATTATTTTAAGGCACCTGTTTTATTTACTAGTTTGGCATTCAGGAGACAGGTGATCAATTGTTAAAAGCATCTCACAGTAATAGATGTTTACATTAAAGTCTTTTTTGTAGTGCCCAGACCCTTTTGGGTCTGGGGGTGTAAATACCTTTTAGCTGTTACAGTTTCTTACTTGATGATCTCTGGACTCCGGTTCTGTGGTGGTCCTGTACCATTAGCTGAACAGTGAGTTAGAACAGGGAACTGGGAAGAGAAAAGTTTGTGGTGCATAATAACTTATATTTTTGAATTAGGGACAAGGCAATGATCAGGGCCCCATCTGTGTGCACATGAGAAACACAGGCAGTAGATCTGGAGTGAGACAATGAGCTCTTATCTTAGCTGGAAATCTTTTCCCATTAAGTAACTCTGAAAGTGCAATTAAATCTGGTGAGGTGGGTAAGGCTGTCCTCTGTATCCAACAATAGAGAAAGGAGAGGTGACATCCCCAAACTCCCAGGACCAAGTCAGTGACTCTGGTGTCCAGAAGGAAAGAAACGGATTGCTTCCCTGCTGTGTTCTGGGTTCCCTGACATGTCTGTAGCCAAGCCTAGGTCTGCTGGAGGTCTTAGCTTGATGTACCCATGTGTCTTGGCACCTGGGGTCAGTCAGCTGACCGATTGTCTTTCTAGGTGGCACTTTCAACAAGGCTGTTGATGGCCTGGCAGGGCACTCACTAGCCCTTGGCCTTTTTCTCACTTAAAACAGGGACCCAACAGCTTTTGGGAGTCAGCGAGTGCCAGCACTTGGCAATTTTGTTTTCAGGCTTTATCAATTTCCTGGCACACCTTAAATGCCACAGATGACTCTTTTGCCTGTGGGGTCAGGAGTCTTGCTCCCCAGATGCTTAAGTTTTAGTCAGGGAGGTCTGGGGAACAAGAGACAGATTTTACTCCATGTCCTGAATTTTTTTTTTCTAATGATTGAGGGCTTAAGGACAGCTTTTGGAAGATCTGCCAGGAGGCAGATTATAAACCGGTACTTTTGGAAGACTTGCCTGAGGCTATAAGCTGATTTTTGGGTTGAGAGCCATCCTAACTACTGTAAACTTATTTGTATGGATCTTTGCCGCTTCCAGACCTATCTGTGCTTCTCAAGGCAGTTTTAATGAGTGGGTGGAGTTAAGGTGAGTTAGGGCTAGAGTCAGTAGAAGCTGCCCAAGCCCTCCCATTTGAGCCCACCCACTGCGGGCAGAAGTCAGACAGAAAAGGTTGCATGGCAGAGGAAAAGAAAACATCAGAAGTGGGGAGGGAGAAGGGTTTAGAGCTTTAGCAGAAAGCTCGGGGATAAAGTAACTCTTTCATTGGCCTGTTCGCTGGCAGAAGTTCCTGTGAAGCTGTTATGTGGCCAGATTTACCAGATTCCACCAATGTAAGTGGTAAATGTATCTGTCCCTTTGTCCCATGGCTGTAGCCGAGAGAAAAATAAAAAATTAAAATAACAAACCGGGGTCAGACTTCAATCTCAGGTGTCCCTGAGGACAGAAGAAAGATCTGAATCAGCTCAGGTTAGCCATCCTCTTCGTCAAGGGATGCTAAGGGCTGTGGCGAGTGCTGCACAGCATTGACCCCCTTGTCAGGAGCCAAAATGTGTCTGCCGTTGCCAGTGTAGCCTGAGGACAACCCCTGGGGTGTCCGTCATAAAAAATATAGCTCGGACTGCAGCTGTGAGAACTGCAGACTCACTGTGGAGAAGAATCATAGCAGTAGCGGTAGTGGTGTAGGGGTCCAGTGGAGGCGAGGGACGCGCGTGCGCTCACAGTCTTGTGGTCTTGCTGGGGGGGGGGTGGCAAGCAGCAGCTGTCACAGCAGGTTCTCCATGATCTATCCGAGTCACAGCACCAGATGCTGGTTAAGTGGCAGTGCTCGTGGCTGGCCGCTGCCCGTGGTGGCCATGCTGATGGAAGAGAGCGTTGGATATTGTGGTGGTGGAAGAATCATGAGCCATGGTTACCTTTTAGTGCTTTATTAGTAGAGAGAGAGAGAGGGAGGGAGAGAGAGAGAGAGAGAGAGACAGAGAGAGAGAAGAAGGAGAAGGAGAAGGAGAAGGAGAAGGAGAAGGAGAAGGAGAAGGAGAAGGAGAAGGAGAAGGAGAAGAAGAAGAAGAAGAAGAAGAAGAAGAAGAAGAAGAAGAAGAAGAAGAAGAAGAAGAAGAAGAAGAAGACGACAAAGGGAATACAGGGAGAAAGAGACCCGTGGAAGGGCCTGCCTGCTTTTTGGGCTGGGATGCCATCACAGGCTGGTGAAGTAATAAGGACATAATTCTTATCCTATCTTGCTCAGGCTTGTCTGGATCTCAGGATCCTCCTGCCTCAGCCTCTGGGTTTCGAGAATTATACTCAGGTGCCATCACACAGCTGAAATAGCTTCTTTTCAGGAAGAGCAGCCAGGGCTCCTGACCTCTGAGCCATCTCTACATGCTCTATACTATGATCTCATTTTATTTACTTCCCCTTTGCTGTGCTGGAGAAGGAACCACATACCAGCCCCGTGCTGTGTGTGTGTGTGTGTATGTGTGTGTGTGTATGTGTGTGTATACATGTGTATGTGAGAGAGAGAGAGTGTGTGTGTGTATATGCATGTATGTGTGTCTGTGATTGTGTGTGTGTGTGTGTGTGTGCATATGTGTGTGTGTGTGTGTTGGGGATCCCGGTCCCTGGGGACTGGTCCCAGTGCCTTCAGCCTACCAGCCAATCATTTCACCACTGCTCTACAGCCCCTCCCCTTTTTGTAACGTATTTAAATTAAATTTTTATTTTATATATAGGAGTGTTTTGCTAGAAAGCATATACGTGGTGCTGACAGAGCCCAGAAGAGGGTGCCGGATCCCCCAGAACTGGAGTTCTGGGTGGCTGTAAGCCTCCCCGTGGGTCCTCTGTAAGAGCAGCAAGTGCTCTGAACTGTGGAGCCACCTCCCCAGCTCCCTTTTTTCTGATTTTTAATTGAGATCAAATCTCACTGAATTGCACAGGCTGGTCTTGGATTCACTTTCTAGCTCAGACAGGCTTTGAACTTGCCATCCCCCTGCCTCAGCGTCTCAGTAGAATGGAAAACATGGCAGCACAGCTCCAGGCCACAGGAGCTTGAGACTGGGACTCTACCCCTCCTCACCCCCCAGAGGAACAGGAAGCTGAGCAGCCGCCATATTCCATAGCATCCATCACAGGAACCAGGTGAAATCCAGCCTGCTCCCACCCCAGTGTCCTTTAACAGTGAACACAGGAGCTGGACTCTGCCTGCTCCCCTAACACTGCCTCCCCAACACTGTCTCTGCACTTCTGTCCCCTCCTTAGCCTGTCTTGTCCCTCCCACACTTGCCCTCCTGCCCTCTAAGGACCTCAGCCCTTCACAGCCCTCACTGGCCTTGGAGCCTTCTCTTCTCTGGCTTCCTCTGAATGTGTCCTCTCTGGGGCAGCACCTCCTCTGCAGCTTCTGAAGTGAGAGATGTTTGTTTACTCACAGGGGAGAGTCCTTTCCCTGCTCCTGATTGCTGCCTCCTCAGTTTTTCCTCGCCCCCCACTTCCTCCTCCTCATTCTTTGTACTTTCTCAGCTGTGGTCACTGTGCTGTGATTGTGTAGGAAAAGGTGTTTTTTTATTGTTGGAACCTTATGCAGAATTACTTAGATGTAAAAGATCTGGTTTAGAAAGTACATGGAGGTGTTCGGTGGTGGCACACACCCTTAATCCCAGCCCTTAGGAGGCAGAGAATGGTGGATTTCTGAGTTTCAGGTCACCCTGGTCTAGGTATTTCCATGAAGCCAGGTCTATATAATGAGACCCTATCTCAAAATAAAATAAAATAAAATAAAATAAAATAAAATAAAATAAAATAGCCAATCGTCTTTCCCCGTGGGGTCTGGGAACAAACTCAGGTCACTGGGTTGTGCAGCAGACACTCTGCCTGCTCAGTCGTCCCTCTGGTCCACAGACTCAGCCCATCTGCAGCAGGAATCGGGATCTCTCTGCTAATGCGGAGGCTCCTCAGCCTGGGGTCAAGGGCTCCACCTGCTCACACACTCCAGGGCTTCTCCTGTCACAATCAAGCTGTCACCTCAGCACTGACTGAAGGACACCTGAGGGCCCCGATCACTGGGATGAACCTGAGACCCAGACATGTGCTCTGGTGATTGTCCCTGCTCGGGCCCTGGGGAGACTCCTGGGATCTCTTGTGCTGTGTCCTGGGAGTGAAACACCACACCAGAGTCTGTGGAGTCCAGGTCTGTGCCTCTGCGGGGAGCTGAGGGGTGTGCGGCTTAGGAGGGCTGGGTGCAGGGGCCAGCTTTAGTGCAGGTGAGAGGAAATGCAAGTTAGTAATTGTCCAGTGTCACCCTGAGGTGGGGATGGTCTCTCAGGAGGTTGGCTTCTTCTCTCCTCTCTCCTGAAGGATTCCCCAAATTCACCTAATGTTTGGCTGTGGGTCTCTGCATCTGTTTCCATCAGTTCCTAGATGAAACCTCTCTGATGATGATTATGCTAGGCTCCAGTCTACATAGCAGAAATCATTAGGAATCATTTCATTGACCTTTATTTAAACATTGCCTGTTGTGTTTGAGTATATCCAGTTTCTCTGGGGTATCCAGCCTCTGGTTCGTGGCCCTCCAGGTAGTTTCCAGGGTGGGCTCCCTCTCATGGCATGGGTCTCAAGCTGGACCAGTCTCTGCCTATTTTGTGTACCTTGGTCTTCTTGTGGGACTCCTAACAGTGGGGGCAGGGGCTGTCTCTGACTCTTTTGCCTGCATTGGGACCCTTTTCCTCCTACTGGGTTGCAGTGTCCCACCTTAATATAAGGTGTTGATCCGAGTCTTATTGCTACTTGATATGCCCATGTTTGGATGATATCCATGGCGGTCTGCACTTTTCTGGGGAGAAACAGAAGAGGAGTGGATGGGGTGGGGGGTGGAGGGGAGGGACTGGAGGGAGAGGGGAAAAGGGGAAACTGCTGTAATATATGAGAGAAGAATACATAAAAAAAATTAAATCTTAAGAAGAAAAGTCAACAAACAGTGTGAACCCAGCCCTGGGCAGAGACAGGAGGATCCAGCTGATCTGAATCAGTGAGCTCCAGAAGCAGAGGGAGACTGTGGGGGTTTGGGTAGGAACAGCCCCCATAGGCTCATGTATTCAAATGCTTCGTCATTAGGAGGTGACATTAGGAGGCGTGGCCTTGTTGGCGGACTTGAGTCACTGGGGTGGGCTTTGAGGTTTCAAATGCTCAAGCCAGACCCAGTGTCTTCTCTTCCTGCCGCCTGAGGATCCAGATGTAGATTTCTTGGCTCCTTCTCCAGCACCATGTCTGCCTGCATAATGCCATGTTTCCTGTCATGATGACAATGGACTAAACCTCTGAATCTGTAAGCCAGCCCCAATGAAATGTTTTCCTTTGTAAGAGTTACTGTGATCCAGGTAGCAGTGGTGCATGTCTTTTTAATCCCAGCACTCAGGAGACAGAGGCAGGAGGATCTCTGAATTCGAGGCCAGCCTGGTTTACATAAACCGTTTCATAAAAAGAAAAAAGAAAAGAAAAGAAAAAAAAAAAGGGTTGTTGTGGTCATGGTGTCTCTTCACACAATAGAAAATAGAAATGCTAACTAAGACATGACCATGTCTCAAAAAATAATGTATACTGAGGTGCTGGAGTGAAGGCTCCATGGCTGATTGTGCACACTGCTCTTGCAGAGAGAGGACCTGAGTTTGCTTCTGGCATTTACAAGGGACAGTTCACAGTTGCCTGTCACTCAGTTCCAGGGGACCCAACATCCTCCTTGACACTGTACTACATGCACAAACCCACACTCAGACACACACATGCAATTAAACATAAAAAAGAAATATTTAAACACTCTCAGGTTAGGCTGGAGAAACAGCTCAGAGGTTTAGAGCACTGGCTGCTCTTTCAAGAGGTCCTAAGTTCAATTCCCAACATCACATGATGGCTCACAGCCATCTATAATGAGGTCTGATGCCCTCTTCTTGCATGAAGACAAAATGCAGGCAGATAAATATAAATAAACAAACAAATAAGTAAATAAAAACATCTTTGTCACCCCTGTACCCCCCCCACCCCCCTACCCCCGGGGCTGAGGACAGAACCTAGGGCCTTGCACTTGCTAGGCAAGCGCTCTACCACTGAGCTAAATCCCCAACCCCAATAAATAAGTCTTGTAATAAAAGAAAGTTTAAAAACATCCAGGTTGAACTGGGCATGGTGGGCAGGCTTTAACCCCACTATTTGGAAGGCAGAGCCAGGTAGATCTCTGTGAATTCAAGTCCAGCCAGGGTACATAGTGAGACCCTGTTATAAGTGAAAAAGCTAAGGTTGAGACAATGCAGGAAGACATTCGACTATGGGTACTTCCAAACCAACATGCATCCATGTGCCAATATTGGTACACACAGACAGACAATATACATCCCCTCTCATGTTGTATGATAAAGTGCTATTTCCTGCATGAGGCAGGAGGATCATTAGTTTGACCCAGTCTGCTCCACAAGGTGAGTTCCTGGACAAGGTAGGTAACTTGGTGAATCTGACAAAATACAAAGTGAAGGTGATATGGTGGCTGATCCTGCCATGCCAGCTCTCAGGAAGCTGAGGCAGAAGGATTGTATGGAGCTCTAGGCCAACCTGGGCTACATAGTGGGTTCAAGTCCAACCTGGGCTAAAGTGTGAAACTCTCTCCAAAACACAAACAAAAATCAAGTAAAAGAGGATACAGGTGCACACCACCATGTCTGCTTTCCTGGGGCATTCTTGATCTATCGGCACAAACAGAATGGAGGAAAATGTTCCCTGATGATCATCTGAAGCTGTTGAGAATGTCCCATAACATAAACTGTCCCCTCAAAACACAGAGAAGGGAAATGTACTCTCAGTGCTTTTGGAAAACCACCGTATCTGTGGGAGTCATGAGAGGGAGAATGGTGACCTTTGTCCTGTCCATCCCATCTGAAACCCTGGAACATCTAGACCCTCCTGCCCCAGACCCTGGCATGCACACATTTATACAAACAGTGTCTGTGGAGTGTCCATTGGTAGCTAGGGGAGGGCAGAGTTGAGTGCCTGCACCCGGGGCCCTGACCCTCAGGGATCTTATGCCCTACAGGGGCAGACACCACCCAAATAATCACCTACAAATGCAGAGGTGTGACCACGCCAGGGCTCCATGGTAAGCTACACTTTGGAGTGAGGTGCTGAAGAGGAGATTGGAGTCTAAAAGGAAGGTTTCAAACCTTCCCCGAGAAGCTGCAGTCTGAGTGTGAAGTGGAGCTAACTAGGGTGGACCCGGAGGCAGGAGCCTTCAGGTCGGGGCTCAGCAAACCCCAGGCTGTCTGCAGGTGGAAGCAGGGCAGGACTGGAACTGGGGTCCATGGAGTGAAGTGCGGAGTGAACAGTGAGCAGTGGGGCTGGAGAGGTGGGGCCACCCTCACAGGGCCTTGGAGACCAGGTTAAGGATGTGGGACCTGAACTCAAGTCAGTGGAACACCATTGAATGGGTTTAGTCAGGGAATGATACAGTCAGATTGTCTTTTTCATGATGGCCTTTAATCCCTCTAATCCCAGCATTTGGGAAGCAGAGACAGGTGCATCTCTATGAGTCTGAGGACAGCCTGATCTACACAGAGCTTCGGGTGTCATCAAGAATTTCTGGAAAGAAGCAGTGTCTACAAAGACTGATTGGTTAAAACTACAGTGATGTGGAGAGGTTGGGATGATGCAGGTCCAGAGGCTAATTATCTCAAATTGGACTAGCCTCAGACTCTTGAAGAGCCATTTCTTGCCCACCTCTGAGGGGAAAATAACACCCAATGACTAATAGATTAAAAAAAACCTAAGCCAGGCGGTGGTTGTTATTTAGCTGCGCTCTTACCCTGCGAGGAAATGTCATGCAACATGACAGAATCCACTAACAAGTGTTTTATTAAGATGAAAGAGACAGATGAGTGCTCAGGCGGTTGGAGAGTCATGTGTGTGGGGAAGAAGAAGACGAAGAAGAAGGAGGAGGAGGAGGAGGAGGAGGAGGAGGAAGAAGAAGAAGAAGAAGGAAGAAGAAGAAGAAGAAGGAAGAAGAAGAAGAAGGAAGAAGAAGAAGAAGAAAAAGAAGAAGAAGAAGAAGAAGAAGAAGAAGAAGAAGAAGAAGAAGAAGAAGAAGAAGAAGAAGAAGAAGAAGAAGAAGAAGAAGGAAACCGGGAATATGGCACCAGCTTATAAAGGCTGGGTGGTGCCCGCGTGTACACAGGTTGACCTACTCCATGCGTGCGCAGATCACATGGTTGTGTTCTGTGCTCTTATACAACCATGCAAAGCCACAGGTTCCTGGTCACATGAGAAACCTTGACCCGGAAATGGGTATTTTGACCTGGATTGGTCTAGGCAGAAGTATCTAGGTCTGCCAGGTCGGCCAGGCATGAGCAAACATGCCCAACTGTGGGGCGTGTTGTGAATCCATCAATGGTGGCACACGACTTTAATCCCAGCACTCGGGAGGCAGAGGCAGGTGGATCTCTGTGAATTTGAGGCCAGTCTGGTCTACAAAGTGAGTTCCAGGAAAGGCACAAAACTACACAGAGAAACCCTGTCTCGAAAAACCAAAAAAAGAAAAAAAAAAAAAAAAACCTTTGAAATCTATTAACTTAGTGAACACTGGCTTTCCCAGACCCAAAAGCTAAGAATGCCACCAAACAGAATCTGAGGCCTGTGGGGGAAGGGCTTATGGAGCCATGTGCTAGTAAAGCTGCTCCCCAGGGAAAGTGTGGAGGGTGGAACCCAAGCTGTTTACAAAAAAAATGATTAGAGTGTCAGGTCAAGAAAGATGATGTGGGGCTGGAGAGATGGCTCAGAGGTTAAGAGCACTGACTGCTCTTCCAGAGGACCTGAGTTCAATTCCCAGCAACCACATGGTGGCTCACAGCCATCTGTAATGAGATCTGGTGCCCTCTTCTGGCCTGCAGCCATACATGCTATATATATGATAAATAAATCTTTTAAAAAAAATAGATGATGTCAGTACATAATTCCCTCATATATAACACTATAAATACTGTTGACTAGGTGTGTGATTAGGTAACCTTTAAGCTGATTGGCACAATGGGGTATTTGCGTCCCCCTCTCCCACCCCATCTTATTTTCTTTATGCTTTAAAGAGGAGCTTGTTTTTAAATAAATGAGTCCTTGCCTGACTTGGCTCCCTGCTGCATCTGATTGTCTCCCAGAAAAAAGGGAGGCTGGGGAAGGGGTGAGCAGAGCACTTACCTTTCCTTGGTTCCAGGTCTACCTTCTCAGGGGACCTAAGTTCCTGGTGGGGCAGGACCCCACAGAGGCCTGTGGGAGGGAATTTCCCCAACTTGCTGCCACCACCTCTAAAAGATTCTGTCAATGTGTTTGAACAGTGTCTTGATCTGTGGTTTTCTCTGTTCTGCTCCTAGGAAAACTTCATGTAACTGCCTCCATGTTGGAACATGGGTGACTAAGTACATGGTCACTCAAATATGGCTCTCATGTTTTTCTGTCAGCTTAGCGGCTGCACACAAATCTACTGATATTTTAATTATTGTCTGCGGCCCCTCCGCCCCTCAATCAGTGCCCCACTGGCCACTCAGGACATGGCCTGATGGGACTAGGTTTCCGATATGTAGGTTTAAATTAAACCTCAATTGTTCTATTTATCAACAAGACTCAGGAATCAAAGGCTGGGGTGAAAACCTGCCAGCTCAGAGAGACTGAGTAGCAAGTAAGACTCTTCCCTCATCCCAGAACCTTAGAGAAGCTCAAACTCCAGTCCCTGCCCTTTCCTTCCTGTAAGTCTTTTCTATCCAAATTGCTGGCTTCTCTATGGCCAGTTCTGGTCAAGTAGTCCCTGGCTCTGCTCCCTGATTCAAGGTATAACTTTATTGGGTGGTCTCAGAAATGTCAGAGTGATATCAAAATACCCCACAACATGGCTCTACAATAAACAATTTGTTATTCCCTTTGATGCCAGAGCTGTGTGTTTGGATGACACAGGCCAGTCAGGGCTGCCCTGTGAGACTCTGTGGAAAGAAAACAAAATGGGTGAAGCCGGAGTGGCCTCTCCAGAGCCCTTTCACCTCTGAAAGTGTTGAGTTCCCTTTTCTTCTGTCAGTTATCACCCTCTGAGCATCACAGGGAAAAGTGCTGCCAGCTTCCAAGAGTAAACTGTGGGGCAGGTTAACACAGGACTGAGGCCTGACTGGCTCTGTGACAGGAACAAAGTGCTGTTTCCTCAGCCAGTGGCTTCCCTAAGGGAACCCGCACCAGAGTGAACATGGCAGCTCCCTCTTCAGAGCCAGGCTGGGTGGAGGGGACTGCTGGTCAAGATCTGGTCAGAGCCAGCTTCCCAGACCTGCAGGAGGTCCTTCTGTGGAAGTGAAAATTCCTGGATGGGGAGAGCTTGGTGTGGTAACTCACTCTTTCTTTCTTTCTTTCTTTCTTTCTTTCTTTCTTTCTTTCTTTCTTTCTTTCTTTCTTTCTTTCTTTCTTTCTTTCTTTCTTTCTTTCTCTCTCTCTCTCTCTCTCTCTCTCTCTCTCTTTCTTTCTTTCCTTCTTTCTTTCTTTTTTCTTCCTTCCTTCCTTCCTTCCTTCCTTCCTTCCTTCCTTCCTACCCAGACCCCACCCTTGCCCTTTGTAGACCAGGCTGGCCTTGAACTCACAGAGATCCACCTGCCTCTGCCTCCTGAGTACTGGGATTAAGGCCTGTACCACTGTTCCTGGCCATGACTGGGTTTGGTCACTGGTTTGTGCTTTGACTAAAAGGGCCTCACAGAGGGCAGGAGGAGCCAACTGTGTACAAGTCAGGAGCTCGTCTGGCTCTCCATAGCTTTCCTTTCTCTCTGTCAAATGCACTTGGATGTTCCTTGGACCTTCTGAGGGCCCTGTTCTGAGGTGACCTCTCTATCCCAGGGAAACTGTGGGAGGATTCCTTCAGGGAGTCCCTGGGAGAACTCTGGTCAGGACCAGAGCCATTGCTGCCCTCTGCTACCCTCTTGTGACTGTTTGAGGTAATGCACTTGTTGCACACACCTGACCCCCTGAGTGTCATCCTGGGACCCACATGTGGGAAGGAGAGAACCAAGTTGTCCTCTGACTTCCATACATGTGCCATAGCACGCGTGTGCCCTGCCTCCACAATACACACAATAATAATTTGTTTTAAAGAAGAAACAAAATAAAATCCTGGTGGCCAGAGAGGCCACTCTACTTGAGAACATATATTCAGTGTCCACAGTCAGGTGTCTCACAACAGTCTGTAATGCCATATTCTGGCCTCCATGGGTCATGCATTCTCAGACACACACCCACACAGGCCATTTATGCATATAATTAAATAATGTAAGCCAGGCATGGTGGCACACACCTTTAATCTCAGCATTAAAAGACAGAGGCAGACACAGATCCCTGTGAGTTTGAGGCCAGCCTTGTCTACATAGTGAGTTCCAGTCTAGCCTGGGCTACATAGTGAGACCTTGTCTCAAAAAGAAAAGAAATAATTAAGTAGTCGAATGCCTCTCTCAGTTACATTTGACCTGACCGACTCCTGTGCCCATCACTCCCTCAGTTCCTCATCAGTTCTCAAAGCCTGTGACTATGATGTCACCTCCCTCTGTCTTCTCCAGCACAAACTATGTCCTCAGAGTCTCCATCTTTGTCCCTCTGCCTGAGAACCCACCCACCTGCATCTAGTGGACATCTCAGCCCAGCGTCACCTACTGAGGCCTCCACGTCCCTCCTCCTGTATCCCTGACAGTCTTCCTCTTCTTCACCCATGGCGACTCTGTCTTCCTCCAGGACAGTCTGCAGCTCTGCCTGCTGCTCCACCCCTCCCCCTCACACCCAGAGTTAGTCCAGGGGGAAGAGCTGTGATGTCACCTGCAGGGTGGACCCAGGATGCCTGACTTCCCATCCCCCATCTCACAGGGGAGGAGACTGCAGTGAGCAGCAGAGCAGGACTCTGCTTCCCCAGGTCCCCACTGCCTGCCTGGCTCCTCCCCTGCTAGAGTTCCCTCCAGCAGATCCTGTCAGGAGAGAAGTTGTGCCTCTGTCCCCTTCTGCTCAACTGCTCTGACTCCCTGCCACACTGTGAGGACAGGTCTGTGTTGTGTGAGAGACTTTCCCTGGAAAGACACACACACACACACACACACACACACACACACACACACACACACACCTATTCACCTCAGACAGGGAACTATTGGCTGACAAAGTAACCATTGCATCAATGTCCAGCTTGGTGAACCAGGGAGGTTTTATTGGGGTCACCAATAGGAGTGTAGGGGAGGGGTTACTCACAGGTGCAGGTGTTGGGGAATATTCTTTTAAGGTGTGTTACTTTTGTTTATGTTGCATTTGTTTAACTCTCTGAAGCTGTGTGACTGTGCTTATTTAATACACCTGATGGTTTAATAAAGAACTGAATGGCCAATGGTTAGGCATGAGAAATGATAGGTGTGGCTGGCAGGCAGAGAGGATAAATAGAAGGAGAAACCTGGGAAGAGGGAATGGAGATTGAGGAGCCAGAGAAGGAGGAGGACTCCAGGGGCCAGCCACCCAGCTACACAGCAAGTCATGGAGTAAGAGTAAGATTTACAGTAGTAAGAGAACCGCAAAAGCCCAGAGGCAAAAGATAGATGGGACAAGTTAAGTAAAGCTGGCCAGAAACTAAGCCAAGCTAAGGCTGGGCATTCATAAGCAAGGATAAGCCTCTGTGTGTGGTTAATTTGGGAGCTGGGTAGTGGATCCCTCATAAGAGTTGAGACAAACAACAAAACAAGCTGGAATAACTCATTGTCCACAGTATCACTAAAAAACCGACCCAACAGAGATAGCATCTTGAGGAACTTTCTCTCTGGAGCTCTCTTCACAGCTTTTAGGCAGCTAGAAGGTCAGAGAAATCTTTACTCCACAGCTGGATGTTCAGTTCCCCTCCTCCAGATGTTACTCTTCTTCATACTGCTGGGGAGGAATCCTGGAGAATTTCAAAGTTTTTTTTTTATAAACTAGTTATATATATATATATATAATTTCCCTCCTAGAGGGAAAGGTTCAACTCAGAAAAAAAAAAAAAAAAAAAAAAAAAAAAAAAAAAACCTGCTACGAAACAGTTGGATGTTTGAAGCATTCCGGGCCTCCTGGTATACAGACTGTGATCTGTTCCAGGCATCTGCTTCCTTATTCTCAGAACACACAGCCATGCTCCTGCCTCAGAACATCTGATGGCATGGTCTATAGCCTGGAAGGAACCTGGTTCAGCATGAGAATGATTTCTTCTTTTTCTGTCATCAGAGAGCCTTCACCCAGGAACTGATGGAAGCAGATGCAGAGATCCACAGCCAAGCACTTGGCTGTGCTCCAGGAGTCCTGTTGAAGAGAGGGAGGAGGGATTGTAGGAGCCAGCGGGGTCAAGATCACGACAGGGAAACTCACAGAGACAGCTGACCTCACCTGATGGAAGCTCATCGACTCTGGACCAACATGTCACTAAGGAGCCTGCATGGGACTGACCTAGGCCCTCTGCATGTGTGCGGCCGTTGTGTAGCTTGGTCTGTTTGTGGGGCTCCTAGCAGTGGGATCAGGACCTGTCCCTGGGGCTTGCACTGCTTTTAGAAACCCATTCTTCATGCAGGGTCGCCTCACCTAGCCTAGATGCAGCCTCAACCTGATGTGCCATGCTTGGTTGATTCCCATGAGAAGCCTGCCCCTTCTGAAAGGAGACAGAGGAGGAGTGGATGGGGGGTGTATGGGAGCTGGAAGGAGGGAACAGGAGGAGAGGAGGGAGGGGAAACTTTGGTTATTATGTAAAATAAATAAAAAATTTTAATAAAAATTATTATTTTATTTATTGTTCTCTAATACAATAAATCCCAATCACAGTCTCCCCTCTCCAAGTCCTCCATCTACTCCCCTAGATCCACGGCTCTCCTGTTTCCCTCAGAAAAGAGCAGGCCTCCCAGGGATATCAATCAAACAGGGCATAACAAGATGCAGTAAGATTGGGCACAAACCCTCCTATCAATGCTGATTGAGGTAATTCAGTAGCAGGAAAAGGGTCCCAAGATCAGGCAAAAGAGTTAGAGACAGCCCACATCCCCATTGTTAAGAGTCCCACAGAAACTCCAAGCTGAACAACCACAGCATGTATGCAGAGTGCAGACCACGCAGACCCCATTACTGCCTTTTCAGTCTCTGGGAGCCCTGTGAGCCCTGCTTAGTTGATTCTCTGGGCCGTGTTCTCCTGGTGTCCTCAACCCCTCTGGCTCCTTCCTCCCCTTTTCTCCAGGATTCCCTCAGCTCCATCTAATGTTTGGGTGAGTGTCTGTGCATCTACTCCCATCAGCTGCTGAATGAAGCCTCTCTGATGACAATTGGGCTAGGAACCAATCTATGAGTATAACATAATATCATCAGAAATCATTTCATTGACTTCTATTTTTTGTTTTGGTCAGAGTTATTTGGTTCTACCTTAGACCTCTGAGCCATCCTGCTTCTGGTTCCTGGTCATCCAGGCAGTGTCAGGCACATGCTCCCTCTCATGGCTTGGGCCTCACATTAGACTGGTCATTGGTTGGCCACTCCCACAAGCTCTGAGCCACCATTGCCCCAGCACATCTTGTAGGCAGGATAGGTGTGGGTCAAAGGTTTTGTGGCTGAGTTGATGTCCTGGCCTCACCACTGGGAGCCTTTCAGGGTAACTAAAGAAGTCCAGTTGAGGCTCCATATCCTCAATTACCAGGAGTCCTTGCTGGATCAACCTCAAAGGTTCCAGGAAGTTTCCATTGCGCTATGTTTTCACATTGCCCTGTAAATGCCCCCTATTCCAGTCATCTCTTCCTGTTCTCTCTCCTTCCATTCCTCCCTGGCTCACCTGATTCCTCCTGTTCACATCTCCACCCCACCCCCACTCCATCCACAGATTTATTCTATTTCCCTTTCCTAGGGAGATCCATGCATCAACCCTAGAGCCCTTCCTTGTTTCTTAGCCTCTCTTGGACTGTGCGTGATAGCACGATTATCCTTTACTTTACAGCTAATATCCACTTACAAGTGAGTACAGATCATGTTTGTCTTTCTGGGTCTGTCTGGGTGACCTCCATCAGAATGATTTTTCATAGTCCCATGCATTTGCCTGAAAATTTCATGATGTCATTTTTTCTAAAGCTTAAGTAGTACTCCATTGTATAAATATACCCCTATGAGCCCAGGTTAGCTGATTCTGTGAGTTTTCTTGTGGTGTCCTTGACCCTTCTGGCTCCTACAATCCTTTCTTCCCGTCTTCTGTAGGATTCCCTGAGCTCTGCCTCATGTTTGGCTGTGGGTTTGCATCTGTTTCCATCATTTGGTGGATGAAGCCTCTCTGATGACAATTGGGCTAGGCACCAATCTGGTCACAGGAGGTAGCCAGCTCAGGCTACATATCACTATTGATAGGAGTCTTAGCTGGGATCACCCTTGTAGACTCCTGGGAGATTCCCTTGCACCAGGTTTCTATCTGACTCTGAAATGTCCCCTTCCCAGGAGTCTCTTCCAGCGCTCTTCCCCCTCCACCCAACCTGATACCTCAAGTTCCCATCCCCACCCCACCACCTGTCCACTCACAAGATCTCTTTTATTTCTTCTTTCTAGGGAGATCCTTGTGTTCCCCACGAACACTCCTTGTTACACATAGCTGAGGTCAAAAATACAAAGCAGCCCAACTTTCCTTTCTAGGGTTGGTTGATAACCAAAGGTAATTATAATTCCTTCTAAACAATTTTGCCCTTAATCTCCCGATATAAAAAAAAATATTGATGAGTGGGTATATATTCTAAAGATTGAAAGTAGACCAAACTGATTCTTTTTCATATATAAAAGCTCAAATTTGTGATTCCTTTAAGATTTCTTATAAGATTACCTGTGGTGGTATTGTGTTCTCCAAAATATTGTGTACTCTAATAAATTTATATGGGGTCAGAGAACAGACAGCCACTAGATACAAAGGCTAGAAAATGGTGGCACTCACACCTTTAATCCTAGCATTCCAGAGATAGAAATCCCTCTGGATCTCTGTAAGTTCAAGGCCACATTGGAAATAGCCAAGCATGGTGACACACACCTTTACTCCCAGAAAGCCAGCCTTTAATCCCAGGGAGTGGTGGTAGAAAGCAAAAAGATATATAAGGCGTGAGGACCAGAAACTAGAAGCATTTGGCTGGTTAAGCATGTGGCCTGGTTAAGCTTTCAGGCTATGGAGCAACACAGTACAGCTGAGATTCATTCGGGATGAGGACACAGAAGCTTCCAGTCTGAGGAAACAGGACCAGCTGAGGATCCGGCGAGGTGAGATAGCTGTGGTTTGTTCTGTCTCTCTGATCTACCAGCATGGACCCCAATAACTCGCCTCGGGCTTGATTTTATTAATAAGAACTTTTAAGAATCCTGCTACAATTACCTTTCAAGATGAGTAATAAAGTCAATGGCACTTTTTTTGTAACTGCAAAACTGCAATCTACAGGTAAAAGGCCTGACTGAGAAGAATATCTTTCTTGCCTATATGGTTAATTTATAACAAGTTGCTTGGGTATGAATGTATGTGGGCTCTTGGGAAAATTTGTTTTTCACCCATAATATGTAAAATGTTTAATCAGGTAAAGGATGTGGAAAACATGCTGTTTTTTACTGCTTGCTTTGGATTCATTGTAATCATTCACATGAAAAACATTATAACCACATTGTAATTCCTATATTGCCTGAAAAACTTTGTTGGAATATATAAGCTATAGAAAAAAGTACCCAGTAGAAAGAATGCAGAAGAACATAGAAGAACAGAGAATAAAGAAGGAAACCATTGGAGACATTGGCCCACCCTGAACCGATTGGGAACAAGTAAGGCTCCATCTCTGGACTGTGCAGACCAGATCCCTAGCCCCTAGGCCCCGGGGGCATACCCTGTGCCCCTCCCCCAAGCCATTGGAGCCCCAGGGACCAGCCAGCTGCCCCGTCCCCCTTCCTCTCACCAAGAAGACAGCCCCCTGTGACACCAGTGAAAACTGGGACATAAGCCTATTCTGCACTGATTGGTAACAGAAAACAGGTTCTACCCTGCACCAATTGGGAATAATTGCTCCCTGAGGCAGAGCCCATTGGTGCCCATTGAACTAAGGTCTGTGCCCTGAGTCACAGAACCCATCTGCACCGATTGCACCAAGAGCCTGGATTAGAACAAGAACTCCCATTAGACCAAGAATATCAATCAAACCAAAAGAGGCTCCCTCAGACACAGACAGCACTTGCATGGAGTGGGGAAAGAGATGGGTAGATGCCAGTGCAAAAATACAATCAACAACATAAAGACCAATATGGCACTATCAGAACCTAGTGGTGCCACACCAGCAAGACCTGAACATCACAAAACAGAAGAAGCAGAAGTAATAGACCTTAAAAAAGACTTGAAGAAGATGATAGAAGCCTTTAAATAGGAAAGGAAAACTACCCTTAATGAATTCAAAGAAAAGACAAACAAAACATTGGAAGAAATCAATGTCTTAAAGAAATCCAAGAAAAAGCAATTAAACAGGTGAATGAAAAGTTCAAGATTTGAAAACTGAAATAGAGGCAATAAAGAAGACACAAACTGAGGAAAGGCTGGAAATGGAAAATCTGAGTAAATGAACAGGATCTACAGATGTAAGCATAACCAACAGAATGCAAGAGATGGAAGAGAGATACAATAGAGCAAATAGATTCATCAGTCAAAGAAAACACTAAATCCAAAAAAGTCACAACACAAAATGTCCAGGAAGCTTGGGACATCATGAAAAGACCAAACCTAAGAATAATAGGGATAGAAGAAGGAGAAGAATACCAACTCAAAGGCATAGAAAATATATTCAGCAGAATCATAAAAGAAAACTTTCCCAACTTAAAGAAGGAAATGCATATAAATGTACAAGAAGCATACAGGACACCAAATAGACTGGACCTAAAAAGAAAGACTCCTCGCCACATAATAATCAAATCACTAAACATACAGAACAAAGAAAAAAAATATTAAGAGTTGCAAAGGAAAAAGGCCAAGTAACATATAAAGGCAGACCCATCAGAATAATACCTGACTTCTCAATAGAGACTCTGAAAGTGAGAAGGTACTGGACAGACATTATGCAGACACTAAGAGACCATGGATACCAACCCATACTACTATATCCAGCAAAACTCTCAATCGCCATAAATGGAGTAAATAAAATATTTCATGATAAAACCAGATTTAAACAATACCTATCCACAAATCAAGCCCTACAGAAAGCACTAGAAGGAAAATTCCAACCTAAGGAAGTTAGATACACCCATGAAAATACAGGCAATAGATAATCCCACACCAACAAATACCAAAAAAGAGAAACACACAACACTACCAACAAAAAATAACAGGAATTAACAATCACTGGTCATTAATATCCATTAATATCAATGGTCGCAATTAGCCTATAAAAAGACACAGGCTGACAGAATGGATACAAAACAGGATCCATCCTTCTGCTGCATACAAGACACACACATCAACTTGAAAGACAGACACTACCTCAGAATAAAAGGCTGGGAAACGACTTTCCAATCAAATGGAATTAAAAAGCAAGCTGGTGTAGCTATCCTAATATATAATAAAACAGACTTCAAACTGAAATCAACTGAAAGAGATCAGGAAGGACATTATATAATTATCACAGGGAAAATCCACCAAGATGAAGTCTCAATTCTAAAAATTTATGCCCCAAATACATGGACACCCACATTTGTAAAAGAAACATTGCTAAAGCTTAAATTGCACATCAAACCCCACATACTAGTAGTGGAAGATATCAACACCCCACTCTCACCACTGGATAGATCTGTCAGACTGAAACTTAACAGAGAAATAAGGGACCTAACAGAAGTTATGACTCAAATGGACTTAATAGGTATCTACAGAACATTCCACCCTAACACAAAAGAATATACCTTCTTCTCAGCACCCCATGGAACCTTCTCAAAAATTGACCACATGCTCAGTCACAAAGCAAATCTCAACAGATACAAAAAAAAAAAAAAAATGGAATAACCTCTTGTATTTTATCGGACCACCATGCCTTAAAGTAAGATTTCAACAACAACAAAATTTACATAAAGCATATAATCACATGGAAACTGAACAATGCCCTAATGAATCACCAATGGGTCAAGGAAGAAATAAAGAAAGAAATTAAAGATTTCCTAGAATTCAATGAAAATGAAAGTACAACATACTCAAACTTATGGGGCACTATGAAAGCAGTGCTAAGAGGAAAATTCATAGCACTAAATGCCCACATAAAGAAGATGTAGAAATCTCATACTGGTGACTTAATAGCACTCCTGAAAGCTCTAGAACAAGAAGGAGCAAAGTCACCCAGGAAGAATAGATGCCAGGAAATCATCAAATTGAGAACTGAAATCAATAAAATAGAAACAAAGGGAACAATACAAAGAATCAATAAAACAAAGAGTTGGTTTTTTGAAAAAAAATCAGCAAAATAGACAAGCCCTTATCCAAATTAACCAAAAGGCAGAGATAGATATCATCCAAATCAACAAAATCAGAAATGAAAAGGGAGACAACAACAGACAATGAGGAAATCCAGAGAATCGACAGGTCATACTTCAAATACCCGTACTCCACAAAACTGGAAAATCTGAAAGAGTGGACAATTTTCTAGATAGGTACCACATACCAAAGATAAATCAAGACCAGGTAAACTATTTAAATAGACCAATAACCCCTAAGGAAATAGAAACAGTCATTAAAAGTCTCCCAACTAAAAAAAGTCCAGGACCAGTTGGACTTAGTCATCAGGGAAATGCAAATCAAAATGACTTTGAGATTTCATTTTACACACAGAATGGCTAAGATAAAAAACACTGAATACGGCTTATGTTGGAGAGGATATGGAGCAAGGGGAACACTCCTACACTGTTGTTGGGAAAGCAAACTTGTACAGCCACTTTGGAAATCAGTATGGTGCTATCTCAGAAAATTGGGAATCGATCTCCCTCAAGACCCAGCTATACCACTCTTGGGCATATTCCCAAGGAATGCTCAATCATACCACAAGGACACATGCTCAACTATGTTCATAGCAGCATTATTTGTAATAGCCAGAACCTGGAAACAATGTAGATGCCCTTCAACTGACGAATGGATAAATAAATTGTGGCACATATACACAATGGAATACTACTCAGCAGAGAAAAACAATGACATGATGAGGTTTGCAGGAAAATGGACGGAACCAGAAAATATCATCCTGAATGAGGTAACCCAGACTCAGAAGAACAAACATGGTATGTATGTACTCATCATAAATGGATACTAGATATAAAGCAAAGTATAACCAGACTGCAACCCACTGTTCCAGGGAGGCTAGCTAGTAAGAGGACTCTAGGAAGGATGCATGGATTGCCCAGTGATGAGAAATGAATGAGCTCTACATGAGCAAACTTGGGGTGAGGGAAGAGTGATGGAGAGGCAAGGGACTGGGGATCAGAGCTTAGGATAGTGGCAGGTTCGAGCTGGAACGGGAACAGAGTGGGAGAACAAGGAAAGAGATACCATGATAAATGAAGACACCATGGGAATAGGGAGACACAGAGTGCTGGAGTGGGGGTTCCCAGGAATCCACAGGGATGACACCACCATAGACTATTGGCAATGGTCGGGAGGGTGCCTGAGCTGGCCTACTCTGGTGATTGGATGTCTGAATACCCTGGCTGTCATCATGGAACCCTCATCCAGTGACTGATGGAGACAGATACAGAGATCCATGGCCGGGTTCTAGGCGGAGCTCCAGGAGTCCAGTCAATGGGGGAGAGGAGTGACTGTGTGAGCAAGGGATATGGAGACCATGACTGGAAAAAGTACAGAGACAACTAGCCAAACTAGGGGAAAGGCATGAACTGTGGAACAATAGCTGAGGAGCCCCCATGGTGCTGGACTAGGCCCTCTGGATAAGTGAGACAGTTGTTTAGCTTGAACTGTTTAGGGGGGCCCAGGCAGTGGGATCTTGACCCGTTCCTAGTGCATGAGCTGACTTTTTGGAACCTAGTGCCTATGGTGGGACACTTTGTGCAGCCTTGGTGCAGGAAGGAGGGGCTTGGATCTGCCTCCATTGAATGTACCAGGCTCTGCTGACTCCCCATGGGAGACCTTGCCTTGGAGGAGGAGATGGGAGGTGGTTTAGGGGGGAGCCTAGTGGGTGGAGGAGGGAGGACAGGGGAATCTGTGGTTGGTATGTAAAATGAATAGAACATCTTAATAAAAACAAAATTAATTATCAAAAAGAGAAGGAAGCCATCAAGAGAGAGTGTGAGTGTTTTTTCCCTAATCTCCTCAGATAACAAAGTCATAGTATTCACCAATTCCATAAATTCCCCCTCGAGCCCTGTCCTCTAGGCAGTAGAAATTGTGTAAAATTACAACATTTTCTTTATCCATTACTCTGTTGATGAACATCTAGGTTGTTTCCAGGGTCTGGATATTACAAATAAAGCTGTTATGGACATAGTTGAGCAAATGTCCTTAGATGTGATTGAGTATCCTTTGAGTAAATGCCCAAGAACAGTATAGCTGGGTCTTGTAGTAGATTGGTTCCCAGTTTTCTGAGAAACCACCACACTGACTTCCAAAGTGGCTGTACAAGTTTGCACTCCCACCATCAATGGAGGAGTGTTCCCCTTGCTCCACATCCTCTCCAGCATGAGCTGTCACTTGTGTTTTTGACCTTAGCCATTCTGACAGATGTAAGATGGAATCTCAGAATCATTTTGATTTGCATTTCCCTGATGGCTAAGGATGCTGAACATTTCTTTAAGTGTTTCTCAGACATTTGTGATTCCTCTGTTGAGAATTCTCTTTAGATGTTCCCCATTTTTTAATTGCATTATTTGGTTTGCTGATAACTAGTTTCTTAGGTTTTATATATTTTGAAAATCAATCCTCTGTCAGATGTGGGGTTGGTGAAGATCTTTTCACATTCTATAGGCTGCTGTTTTCTCCTATTGACAGTGTCCTTTGCCTTACCAAAAGTTTTCAATTTCATGAGGTTCCATTTATCAATTGTCGATCTATGTACCTATGTTAGTGGTGTTCTGTTCCTGAAGTTGACTCCTGTGATAATGTTGTTGAACATTTCTTAAAGTGCTTCTTGGCTATTTGAATTTCTTCTGTTGAGAATTCTCTATTTAGATCTGTATCCCATTTTTAAATTGGATTGTTTGATTTGGCTATCGGTTTTCTGTTTAGGAAGTTATCTCCTGTATTGATGTACCCAAGGATGTCTCCACTTTCTCTTCTATCAGGTTCAGTGTATGTAGATTTATGTTGAGGTCTTTGATTCACTTGGACTTGAGTTTTGTGCAAGGTGGTAACTATGGATCTATCTGCATTCTTCTACATGCAGACACCCAGTTAGACTAGCACCATTTGTTGAAGATGCCTTCTTTTTTCCCATTGTGTATTTTTTGGCTTCTTTATCAACAACCAGGCATCCATAGGTGTGTGGGTCTATGTCTGGATCTTTGATTCAATTCCACTAATCAACATGTCAGTTTTTATAGTAATACAATGATGTTTTATCACTAACACTACGTAGTAGAGCTTGAAATCAGAGATGGTGATACCTCCAGAAATTTTTTTTATTGTATCTATCCTGGGTTTGTTGTTTTTTGATATGAAGGTCCATAAATATTGCATGAATTCTTAAATGTTCTTAATAAAACTCAGAGCCATATATTGGGGTATATTCTGAAAGATCAGAGACAAAGGAACCAGCCACTGCCATGTCTCACCAACTCCACAAATCCTCTCACTGTTTGCCTCTGTGTCCTCAGCCGAAAGATCCAAGCCAAAATGCTTCAACCAAAAGAGAGCCTAAGCCAAAAGGCCTCCTCATCCAAAAGGTCTCAGCTGAATGTCTTCCTCGGCCGAAAGAGCCTGACTGATTGCCTCTGCATCCCCAGCCAAAAGACTCTCACAAAAGACCTCTGGTTTCTGTCTCCTTATGCCTTATATACCTTTCTCCATCCAGCCTTATTATTTCCTGTCTCAGTCTTCCTAGTGCTGGGATTAAAGGTATGTTACTCACAAGTACTGGGGTTAAAGGTGTGTGCCACCACTGCCTGGCTCTGTTTCTCTCCTAGACTGAGTCAATCTCACATAATCCAGGGTGGCTTTGAACTCACAGAGATCCAGACAGATCTCTGCCTACCAAGTGCTAGGATTAAAGGTGTGTGTCACCACTGCCTGGCCACTATGTTTAATCTAGTGTCTTGTTTTGTTCTCTGATCTTCAGGCAAATTTTATTTGACACACAATATATCACCACACATAAAAAATTGGATGGGGATTCTGTTGAATCTGTGGATTGACTTTAGTAAGGTGGCCATTTTTACTACATTAATCCTATCAATCCATGAGTATGGTAGATCTTTCCATCTTCTTCAATTTCTTTCTTCAGAGTCTTGAAGTTTCATTGCACAGGTCTTTCATTTGCCTAGCTTAGTTACCCCAAGATATTTTATATTGTTAGTGGCTATTGTGAAGGATGCTGTTTCCCTGATTTCTTTCTCAGTGTGTTTGTCAGTTGTATTTAGGAGGGCTATTGATTTTTTTTGAGTTAATCTTGTATCCAGTCACATCACTGAAGGTGTTTATCATCTGTAGGAGTTTCCTGGTCGAATTTTTGGGGTTCTCTTCTGTATACCATGATATCATATGCAAATAAAGATACTTTGGCTTATTCTTTCTTAAAGAAATCAAGGGAATAAAACAAAAAATTGGAGAAAAAGACTAAATCCCTTAATGAAAATCAGAAAAACCAAGAAAAAAAAAATAAAATAAACAGTTAAAGGAAACAATAAAAGTGTTCAAGACCTAGAACTGAAAACAGAAGCAATAAAGAAAACACAGACTGAGAGAGTTCTGGAAATGGAACATCTGGGTAAGTGAACAGGAACTACAGATGCAAGGTTCACTAACAGAATGCAAGGGATGGAAGAGAGAATCTCAGGCAATGAAGATACAATAGAAGAGACAGACACATTGGTCAAAGAAAATGTTAAATCTAAAAAAATCCCTGACCCAAAACATCCAGGAAATCTGGGATACTATGAAAAACCAAATCTAAGGAACAGAAGAAGGAGAAAAAATTCAGTTCAAAGGCTCAGAAAATATTTCCTACAAAATAATAGAAAGTTTTCCTAACCTAAAGGAGGAGAAGTCTACAAAGATACAAACAGATTGGGTCAGAAAAGTTTCCTGGCCATATAATAATCAAAACTCCAAACATAAAGAAAAAAGAAAGAATATTAAAAGCTAGAAGGGGAAATGAACAAGTAAAATATAAAAGTAGACCTATTCGAATTACAACTAAGTTCTTAATGGAGACTCTAAAATCCAGAAGGGCATGGATAGATGTGCTGCAGACTCTAGGAGGCCTCAGATGTCATCCTAGACTACTGTACTCAGCAAAACTTTCAATCACAGTAGATTCAGAAAACAAGTTATTTCAAGACAGTCAAATTTAAACAGTATCTATCCACAAATCCAGCCCTACAGAAAGTGCTAGAAGGAAAACTCCAACACATGGGAGTTAATTACACCCATGGAAACACAGGAAATAAATGATTTCATAGTAACAAAACCAAAGAAGGGAACCACGCACACACACACACACACACACACACACACACACACACACACACACATACCACCACCACCACCACCACCACCAACAACAACAACAACAACAAACAACAAAATAACAGGGATTAACAATGGTTAGTCATTGATATCTCTCAATATCAACGGATTCAATTTCCCAATAAAAAGACACAGACTAACAGAATGGATTTGAGAACAGGACCCATCTTTCTGATGCATACAAGAAACACACCTCAACACTAAAGATGGGCATTACCTCAGAGTAAAGGGTTGGAAAAAGATGTTCTAAGAAAATATACCCAAGAAGTAAGCTGGGGTAGCTACTCTAATACTTAACAAAATAGACTTCATCTAAAATTAATCAAAAAAGTTGAGGAATACTAATATTCACCAAATTCACTTAATAATCACCAAAGGAAAAATCCACAAAGATGATGTTTCAATACTTAACTTCTATGCCATAAACTCAAGGGCACCCACATTTGTAAAAGAAACATTACTAAAGCATAAACCATACATCAACCCTCACACATCAATAGTGGGAGACTTCAGTAGACCCCACTCTCACCGGTGGACAGGTCAATGAGACAAACATTAAACAGAGAAGTACTGGAGCTAACAGAAATTATAAACCAAATGGACCAAGCAGATATCTACAGAACACTCTATTCAAACACAAAAGACTATACCTTCTTCTCAGAATATATACCTCATGGAATATTCTACAAAACTGATCACATACTCTGACACAAAGCAAGTCTCAACAGATACAAGAATATAGAAATAACCACCTGCACCCTTCAGACCACCACTGGTTAAAGCTGGATTTCAACAACAACAGAAACAACAGAAAGTCTACAAATTCATGGAAACTGAACAGCTCTCTACTGAATAACTACTGTGTTAAGACAGAAAGATATAAAGAAATGAAATGAAAGACTTCCTAGAACTTAATGAAAATGAATGCAAACATACCCAAACTAATGGGACACAATGAAAGTGGGGCTAAGATGAAATTTCATGGCACTAAGTGCCTACATAAGATAACTGGAGAGATCTCATACCAGCAACTTAACAGCACACATGAGAGCTCTAGAACAAAAAGAAGCAGACACACCCAAGAGGAGTAGCTGGCTAGAAATAATCAAACTGAGGACTGATATCTATAAAATAGAAACAAAGAGAACAATACAAAGAATCAATGACACAAAGAGTTGGTTCTTTGAGAAAGTCAACAAGATAGATAAATCTTTATACAAACTAACTATAAGACTGAAAGAAAATATCTAAATTAGCAAAATCAGAAATGAAAAGGGGGCATAAGAACAGACACTGAGGAAATCTAAAGAATCATTAGGTCATACTTTAAAAACCTGTACTCTATAAAACTGAAAAATTTAAAAGCAATGGACAATTTTCTTGATAGATACCACTTGCCAAAGTTAAATCAAGATCAGATAAACAATTTAAATAGACTTATAATCCCTAAGGAAATAGAAGCAGTCATTAAAAGTCTCCCAACCAAAAAGTCCATGGCCAAACATTTTTGCCCAGAATTCTATCAGATTTTGAAAGAATTATTACCTCCAAGACTCCTCAAATTATTCCACAAAATAGAAACCGAAGGGACATTGCAAAAATTATTTTATGAGGCCACAGTCACCCTGGTACTCAAATGACACAAAGATACAACAAAGGAAATGAATTACAAACTGATTTCCCTTAGGAACATAGATACAAAAATACTCAACAAAATACTTGCAAATAAACATACTGAAAGAAAAAAAACCCACATGATCATCTCTTTAGATGCTGAAAACAGCTTTTGAAAAAATCCAACACTCCTTCTTGATAAAAGTTTTGGAGAGATCAGGGATACAAGGAACCTACCTAAGCATAATCAAGGCAATTCACAGCAAATCTACAGCCAACATCAAATTAAATGGAGAGAAACAAAGCTATTCAATGAAAATCAGGAACAAGATAAGGCTGTCAACCTGTCCATATTTGTTCAATATTGGTTTGGAAGTTCTAACTAGAGAAATAAGACAACTGAAGGAGATCAAGAGGCTATAAATAGGAAAGGAAGAAGTCAAAGACTGATTTTATAGGATCTTTGCTCAGATGTCACCCTCTGAATGACACTGAGCTGAACAGCGTCCTTAGGGCAGAGTGGATGGCTGAGATGCAGAGAGCACCTTCTGCTCCTGCCCAGAACCAAGTTCAGTTCCCAGCACCCACACCCAAGGGCTCTGACACCCTCTTCTGACCTCCAGGAGCCAGGCACTCACCAGACCACACCCACATGGATACCACACATCCACTGTGGTGGTTTCCTGAGCAATCTCCCCACAGTGCTGGGTAGTTGAACTTTGTTCCCTAGTTGGTGGGGCTATTTGGGGAGGTTGAGGTTTAAGAGGTGTGACTTGCTGGAGAAAGTATGGTACTGGGGAAGGGAGGGGCTGGGAGAGTCAAACAATCAGCCAGGCAGTGGTGGCTCAAGCTTTTAATCCCAGCACTTGGGGAGGCAGAGCCAGGCAGATCTCTGTGAATTTGAGGCCAGCCTGGTCTACAAAGTGAGTTCCAGGAAAGGCACAAAACTACACAGAGAAACCCTGTCTCGAAAAACAAACAAAAAACCAAACAAACAAAAAAAAGAAAAACAAAAAAAGAGTCAAACAATCTGCTTCTATATTGCTCTCTCTGCTTCCTGTTTGCAACTGAAGCTGTAAGCTCTCAGCTTCCTGCTCCCCCACCATGCCTGCAGCTCTGTGAACTGATTGTCTGCCTTGATGCACTCTTATCCACTGGAGCTGTAGCCCAAACAAACTCTTTAAATGTTGTTTTGGTCATGGTATTTTATCATAGCATCAGAAAGGTAATTAACACAAACACATAATTAAAAAAATAATTTTGAGATGGTGTCAATACGTAGACCAGGCTAGACTTGAACTCAAAGATATCTACCTGACTCTACTTTGAAAGAGCCAGGAATAAACCATGTATGTGTCAGCATGCCACACTAAAAAAATTAATAAATATAAAAAAACAATAGCTCTCTACCCTGTTCCTCTCCCCTGTACTCTGGACACTTTCCTTCTGCCCTCCACCTCCCCACACAACCCATCCTTGTTGATTCCCTTACAATGTATCACAGGCATCTTCCCACCACAGCTTCTCCAGGAGACCAGCAACTCTGTATCACTTCCCAGTGTGTCTTAGAAACAGGACTTCCATCTCACATCTGGAACAGACTCTGTGGGCTGATCACAAGGGACACTCATGTGTCCCCTGCTTGAGTAGTGGATTTCCTCCACCCCAGATGGAGACAGTGACAGCTGACCAAGGAAAACATCCATCCAGGGTCAGCATGGTGAACCCTGGGCTCACTGGTCACTCACAGGAGCCTAGGTGAGTCAGGGTATAACCACTGAGCTGACCACTCCAGTGTGCATGTCACTCACACAGCTGCATCACTGCAGTCCCCTGCACAGCTCCCAGCAGCTCCACTCAACAGTCTCCTCTCCCTCAGGAACTGCAGCTGGTTTAACCCTGAGAGGGAAGTGCTACATTGTGTCAGCTCCGTGAATCTGTAGCTTCTTGTGCTTCCTGAGCCTCCTCAGCTCCTCCTGGCTCCAGCAGGGATGTTTCAGTCTAGAGGAAAATTCACACCCTCACCTCCCTCTTCTACAGAAGCTCCCTTGATTAAAACAACCTCAGGCCACATGCTGGTGTGTCGGGTGCAGCACCAGGTCCCCTCACACTGAGGTCAGAGTCACCTGAGCTTCCCCTCAGCAAAGCCCTCCCTCCCTCTCCACCTGCCTTTCTGTCTTTGATCCATTATCCTATTTTTTTTATTCATCCATCAAACATTTATTGAGTATGAATGTTTGCTAGGTCCCAGGCACTGGAAGTCACCATCCCTCACAAGACAAAGATGGCTACATCATGACAGAGATTGTCAACTTCTTGGTCTTCAAACATCTCAGCTAAACTCCTGGAGCTCCTGACTCTAGGTCACAAAGCTAGAAGAGAAAACTGCAGGGGCTGGAACCTGTAGCAGGGGTGAAGTAATTTCCATCTCTGGTGTTCTCACAATCTATTTTATAATAGGTTTGTTAATTTTATGTCTATGAGTGTTTTTCTTAGCTGTATGTGTTTGTACCATGTGCCTATCTGGTGTCCACAGGGGCAGTGGAAGCCATGGAACAGGAGTTATGGACGGTGTGAGCCATGGTGTGGGTGCTGGGATCTGAACCCGGGTCCTCTGCAGGAGCAGCAAGTGCTCTCAACCCCTCAGCCATCTCTGCAGTCCCTGGAATATGTCTTTTAAATAAATCTCCAGTCGACTCAGCCTGTAAATTCCTGAGTAACCACTGGGGGCAGCACCAGGATTCCCAGAGCCAGGGAAGGGCAGGGGACCTTGGGCAGAACACAGATCCAATAGGACAGACTGAGATGAGAACCTGTGCATCCCTCCTCTCTGCCCATCCTACAACCCGGGTTAGATTCTGAAAGATGGGAAAGAAGGAGAGAACCTCCAGGGAGGGGCCTGGAAGGAGGCAGGAGCCCAGGAGACTGAAGTTCATCTTCTCAGCCCAGTCTCCTGAGTCAGGGGCCTACTTTGTTCTTGAGGGAACAAAGATAGACAAACACCTCTTAATGCTGTCACTCAGGGACCCCAAGGGATAAGGAGGAAGGCACCACTTACAGGTACAAGAACAGGCCTAGTCCTCCATACAAACTAAAAAGACAAGAAATAAACAGAGAAGACGGGGTGAAGAGCCATGGCCAGGTCAGAGCCCAGGCTGACCTGTCACAGCAGCCCTGGCTGCTCACAATCCTGGGCACAGGACAAGGCTCTGTCATCCCAGTGTCCCTGTGATCACAGGCTCTCAGCATGTGGTTCAAATGATGAAGAGAACAGAGCCAGGAGGTGACAGAGCTGAGGAGTGACCATGTCACAGCCAACAATGGACTGAGCTCCACCTGGGCAAAGTCCTGCTCACACTCAGCTCCCACAGCCTCATCTTGTCCACCAGATACACACAGCATAATGAACACAGATTCTGGAAGGTTCTCCATGCTGCCATTTATTTCCTCCACAAGCTCTAAGTATTTCAATCCTTTAATTTACCCACCAATCCACCTGTCAGATCAAGGACGTGAACATCAAGTTCACATTCAGATTCTTATTTTCAGTGGGGAGTCAGGGGCTGCAGCCCAGGGCAGCACGGAGGTGACAGGATGGAGATGTCCCCTCCTGCCTGCTGGACCAGGAAGGTTGGCTGTGGAAGGGAACACAGGCAGTGCAGGGACAGGGTCCTGGTGTGCAGGGCCAGCTGGGATCCCCAGTTCTTCACATTGAGCCCACAGGGTCACAGGAATATCAGACACTGTTGCTGAGAGTGAACTGAGGGGCTCAGGACGTCACAGGAGAGACCTGAGCACATCTCTGTCACTCTGTCAGGACAGGCAGCTGTCTTCACGCTATAAACAAGAGTCATGAACAATCACTGTGAAGACAACATCCCAACACCCACCACTCACTCAGAGGGGATTCTGGGAGTCCCTGAAACCCAGTCATGTCCACTTTGCCCCTCCCCAAATCGGTCCCCAGAGTGTCACCTTCACAGCCTGGGAGAGACACATCAGAGCTCTGGGCACTGTCCCTGCCTAGGTTGAAATTATATATAGTCACAGGAAGGTGAAAACATGGCCTCTAGAATAATTCACTGGAGGAGGTATTATGGGTTGGCAGAGCTCCCCAAATAACCAGCTTCACCCCAAGGGCCTCAGGGACAATCCCGCTCCCCACACTTACCTGAAGCTGGAGTATAGTTCCCTCCCCTTTCACCTGTGAGGAGAAAAGCTGTGAGAGACCAGGGAAGACCCCAACCCTAGGAAGTTTCCAGAACTGACAGCAGACCCAGGTTAGAGTCAGGAGCAATGAGGGGTGTGGATGTTTCCCATTAGTGAGGCAGAGCACACTTCTAAAAGGGGCTGGGAGAGAACCAGACCTGCCCTTTCCTACCTGTGTTTCTCCTCCTCCACCACACAACAGCCGCCACAGCTCCAATGATGGTCACAGCTCCAATGAGAACAAGAACAGCAATGGTTGGCATGATGGGGACAGTGGACTGAGGAGGCTCTAGAAGGGAAGGACAGGAGGGGAAGGTGAGGGTCATGACCCCAGGTCTCAGCCTTGACCCTGGTCAGGGTCTATAGATGGTTCCAGCTTCCCCTGACCCCAGCTCTGCACCCACACCCTCCTTACCCCATCTCAGGGTGAGGGGTTGTGTCAGCCCCTCATGGTGCACATGGCATGTGTATCTCTGCTCTTCCCCAGAAGGCACCACCACAGCTGCCCATTTCTGGAAGGTTCCATCCCCAGAAGGTCTGGTCTCCACCAGCTCCATGTCCTGAGTCTGTTCCTCCCCATCCCTCTGCCAGGTTATGGAGATCTCAGCAGGGTAGAAGCCCAGGGCCCAGCACCTCAGGGTGCCATCTCCTTTCAGTGTGGGGTGATGGGTCACATGTGTCTTTGGGGGATCTGTGAGGACGAATTAATAAATCCCTCACTTAACAAGATAAACTGAAATCTGCAAAGACAAAGTTAAACCAATGCTGACACTAAACTGTGTCTGTTTGGACAATTCTGTCATCACACTAGTGACCTCAGGTAGAGCTGATCCCCTCATCACAGAACTGCACATTTACAGTTACGCTGACCAGCATAACTGTCTGTCCAAGTGAACAGCCATCACCAAATGCAGCAGAAATGTGGTGAACCTCTGACACTCAGCCAGAGAAAATGACTCCGCAAGCCCTGCCTCTGGGGGACAAGATACAAGGTATTGTCACCAGGAGCCCTGGAAGTGTGCTGTGGAGCCCTGGGCAGCACTCCCTGGGACACAGCAGTGCTCACAGGGGTGTGTGGATCGTCCCTGTCACTCCTGTCCTGGAGCTGCAGAAGACCCTGTCTATGAGGAAGTTCAATTCCTAATCCACTGGGGCAACACTGTGACTTGTTGGGGCCGAGAGAGCAGGAGGGCTCTGGATGTTCATATGGCAGAAAACAGTCTAAGCTCACAGGAGCCTTTCTAGTGAAAAGGAAACACTGACTTGTCTAATTATCCAGATTAGCAGAGTTGTGTCCGCCCCACCCCCCATCCCTGGCTCCTTTGGAGACTGAAACAGATGATAACATGAGGGGGAGAGAGAGAAACAGTATCACCCCAGTAGGGGGGAAAAAAACTGACTAAAAGCAAAATGACAACTTAAAAAAAAAAAAAGGAAGGAAGAAAAAAAAAAAGAAAAAGCCCCCCCCACAATTTAGTATTTGTCCAAGGCACACCATAAGTGCTCAGGTGGCCATTCTGGGAATAGACGTAATTGGAGTGTGAGGGATGCAAATCTCAGCCACAGGGATTTGGGAGAATGTATCTTTGGAAAGTTCTAGAAACTGTGGAACCAGCCTAGGGTAGGGGCGTCCATGTCTCCCATCAGGTAAAGGAGACTTCCGGTCCTGGCCTGTAAGGCTGACACACTCAGATGACAGGACTCAGTTTCCACAACCCTGGTGTGGGCAGAGACCCCGACCTGGAGAGGCCATGGCTGACAGCGGCTGCAGACTGCAGGAGCCACTGTGGTTAGGTCGGGATCTCCTTTCCCTCCTCTGAGACAGATTTGCAGCTGTCCATGGAGAAGGCTGAGCCTGGGGATCAGTGCGGTCCCTGCCATGCTGGATCAGGAGACCCAGGGACACTGTCTGCCCTGAGACAGGGGCATGACCCCAGCTGAGGGGTTTCTTCTTCCCCAGGACTGAGCCCAGCCCGAGGGCAGAGGGAGGAGCTGCCCGCGGCCCTGCACCTGCTCGCTGCAGCGTGTCCTTCCCATTCTCCAGGTGTCTGAGCAGCCACTCCATGCACTCGCCCTCCAGGTAGGCCCTCAGTCTCTCTGCAACACCAGCCTGCTCCCACTTGCGCCAGGTGATCTGCGCCGCCGTGTCCGCCGCCGTCCACGTCGTCAGGTCGTCGTTCAGGGCGATGTAATCGCGGCCGTCGTAGGCGTACTGTTCATACCCGCGGAGGAGGCGCCCGTCTGACCCCATGTCACAGCCATACATACGCTGGATGGTGTGAGAGCCTGCGGGGACCCCGCGGTCAGCCCCGCCCAACAGAGGTCAGCCCCGCCCATCCGAGGTCAACCCCGCCCTCCAGCGATCAGCCCCGCCCCCGCGGCTCCGCCCACCCGTGGACTCCCCTAAACCGAAAGGGAAACCGGGTCCCGGTCCCCGACTCCTCCCGAACCTCGGACCCGGGACCCGGGGCGACTCCGGCCCGTACGTAGGGACGTGGAGGGGTCGTGACCTCCGACCCGCGTCACACACTGCCCTCGCTCTGGTTGTAGTAGCCCAGCAGGGTCCTCAGGTTTCCTTGGAAAGTCTGCTCGTTGCTCTTGGCTCTCCGTGTATGCTCCTCCCAATGCTCCGGCCCCTCCCGCTCCATCCACGGCGCCCGCGGCTCATATCTCGGAGTCTCCGCGCCGCTGTCGAAGCGCACGAACTGCGTGTCATCCACATAGCCGACTTCCATGTACCGGGGCTCCCCGAGGCCGGGCCGGGACACGATGGTGGAGAAATACCGCAGCGAGTGCGAGCCTGGGGGCGGCGCGCGGTGAGACCCCGACCCTCCTCCCGGGACCCCGGGCGGGTGCGCGGGCCGGGAGGGGAGCAGGGCGCGGGGCTCGGGACGCGGTGGAGAAGGGCGGGAGGGTCTGGCTGGGCGACGCGGGGACGCGGCTTCCCCGGGGCCGCCCCCGCCCTCCCCGCAGAGTCGTTTCCCTCCCGACCCCGCACTCACCCGCGCGGGTCCGGGTCGGGGCCAGGGCGGCCGCCAGCAGCAGGAGCAGCGCGCGCGGGGCCATCGCCCCCATCTCGGATCTGGGGCGTCTGAGTTCCGCGGGCTGCGTGGACTTTATAACCCGTGACCCCGGCGACGCTGATTGGTTCTCCGGGATCTCAGCACCCAATGGGGGTGAGAACAGGACAGTTGTCATCAGTGTCCGGGCAGAAGGACCCGACACAGCTCAGGAGCTGGAGAAGTGAAACTGGGCACCTGGGGATCCCCAGCCCTGGGCTCCCACCCCAGACCTCACTGTCTGGGGACTGAGACTTTGCTGAACCCTGTGCTGCGGGACGGAGCGCTGTTTGTCACGGTGTCTCTGAGCCGCCTAAGGACAACTGTCTCCTCAGGTTAGTCAGGATGAAACCTAAGAGCATGAAGTTTCCAGATAAAATACACACAGCACTTAAAATGAATGTTCACGGAAACAGGTGCTGTCGGAGTCCTGGTGAGGGTGTGGGGCTGCCGTGGACACCTGCATCGTGAGGTGACTGGAGTTTTCACAGCTCTGGTCAAGCACTTTTGACCCTGTGTTATCTGTGACTCTCCGTGCTGGAATCCCACTCTCCTCTGCTTTCACTTTCTACTTCAGTTAGGTGTGGCTGGGATTTGAAGACATCAAGTCAACATCCACAGAAACAAAAAAATTATAAATTTAGGTTTTTTTCCACACTACAGAACAGGGATGAAACCTCAAGTCCCCAGTGTGTACCTCTGCCATGAGAATTACCTCTGCCCAGTGTCCACACTGCACAGGCCTGAGGAACTCAGGAGCCAGCTGTTATGAGACCCAGGGCTCCACAGGCCTGTGACATTCATCTCCTTCATCTCATCAGCTCATAAAGTGTGAGTGAAGGTCACAGAGAGAATGAGAGGTCACAGGTTATGTAACGTCTACCACACCATCGTCATTATTCTGCTTCATTATTAGTTACAGTTCCTTTCTCACTGTGATTTATTCACTAAAGCAACTGTACCATGGCAGTGTGTAGACACAGGGAGCCATGGTGTGTAGACAGGGATCAGTGCCCTGTCGTGCTTGGTCTCCTCGGGGGTCTCTTCCCGGTGGAGAAGGGGGTCTACTGTGCTGAGACAAAGACCAGGTCCACACAGACATCTCAGGACTATGGACTGAAGATCCGTGTAAAACACAACCACGTGGAGCCACAGATGATCATCTGAGTAGAAACACTTGGAGTCTGAGTGTAAGCACCAGGCTGTGAAGACACGATCCTTAGTGAAGAGGAAAAACAATCTCAATTTACAGATGAGATTCCTGAGCATCAGGCTTGGCAGTGGGAGCTGCCCCTGCAGGTGAACACAGGAGCCTGGTCTCTGTGGGCATCTGTGTGGTGCTTGCAGGCCAGTGCCTCTGCTTTAAAGAGAAGCATCTCTCCACTGCATCCCCAACACCCATATTCGCCATTAGATTCCCAGAAGTGACTTTTCTTCTAGAAGATCCAGGGAATCCTTCTTCTCTTCAGAAGGAGGAAGAGGAAGGTTGAGGAGAGAACTAAGTGAGTCTGGCCTGGGGGTCTCTCCTGGTGTTTTCTTGTCTTTTTTTTTTAGGACCAGGCTGGCCTTGAACTCACAGAGACATGAAGCAGGCTTTCTTTCAGACCACCGACCAGCTCCCAAATCATGACAGAGAGACTTACTATTAGTTATGAATGCTTGGCCTTAGCTTAAACGTATCTCTAGCCAGCTTTTCCAAGTCAAGTGGACCTGTTTCTCTTCATCTATGTTTTTCCTCAGGGCTTTTTATCATTACTTCTTTCTTTAGTGTGTCTTACTTTTCTGCTTCCTCTGTGGCTGGCTGGGTAACTGGGTGGTTGTCTGGCTGGCCCATCCTGTCCTTTTCCCCCTTCTTTTCTTCCTCTTCTCTTTTCTCTCCGCCCCCAGCCCCACCCATCCCTCCTCTGCCTAGCCATTGGCTGTTCAGCTTTTTATTAGACGAATCAGGTGCCTTAGGAAGGCAAGGTGAGACATGTGTTGTGCAGTGTTCAGTTCATGTGGGTCTGTGGAAAATATGGTCACTCTAGGATGAATTTTAGCCTTTGTGGCCACAGGGGAGTCAGTTTCTGGCCAACTGACCAACTGTAGCTTTGCAAAAAGGATTTTTATGGCTATACAATTTACATCTTTAGCAAGTCAATTTCCACATACCAAAACCTCTTATCTAACGCTGTCCAAAGACACAAATGACAAAGCAATTCCCAGTCCCAGGACATCTCTGTTTTCCTCCTACAACCAACTTTTGCATAGGCTTTGAACCTTTAGGAAATCATGGTAAGATTTACATACCTCAAGCCTAAGGTACCCTACACAAAAGGTAGCAGTCACAAAAGGCAGATCAAAGCTGGTGCTAACACTCCAGAATCAAACCAGCTGCAGAGTTCTGCAGAAACTCTTGCTACAGAAACAGCAACACATCTTTACATGATTAAATAAATACAACATAAACAAATGTAACACATCTTTATATAGTTAAAAAATAATCTTCCACAACAGACCCATCTGCCTATGCATCCCAAGTCCAGGGATTAAAGGCTTGTGTCACACACCTGGCTTAATTACTTTTCTAGAGCTGTAAGAAGACACTGTGAACCTGGAAACTTGCTGCTTGTCATGCTGCTTGTCATGGCGGCGGCTGCAGTGTCTCCCAAACTCAGTCTTCCACTTCCCAGAATTCTTCTCCTCCTTGTCCTGCCTATACTTCCTCCTGCCTGACTACTGGCCAATCAGTGTTTTATTTATACAGAACAATACCCACAGCACTATCCAAACCTCTGAGCCTGTGTGGCCATTCTCATTCAAACCACCACAGCATTCGGTGCACATGTAAGATGCCCTGCAGGGTTCTGCAGATGTGTCCATTGTGATCTGTGGACAAACACCCTCAAACAGGAGGACCCCTTTGCTTCTGTCACCTCCTGCCCTTCTCCTTCAATCCTCACCCCATCAGTACCAGCAGCCCTCCCTTCTCAGCTCTGCACTAACACTGTCTCTTCCTTTTAATCCAGTTTCTCTCTTGGTCATCCATCTTGTCAGCCATCTTGCTGTGAGGCAGGCTGTGTGGTGTCCTTCTGTGAAATCTACAATGGGAGCTGAAGAGATGGCTCAGGGGTTAAGAGCACCTGTTGCTGTTGCAGAGTGTAACATGAATCTTAAAAGTTCTTCTTAATAAAATCAAACCCGGAGCCAGGTATTGGGGTTAAAGCTGGAAGTTCAGAGAAGCAGAACAAGCTACCACAGCCTTTCCAGTTACTGATGCGTCTCTTGGAAGCTGGAAGAGCACTGAAAGCCAATAGTGTGAACTATTTTACACACTTAAGGAGATTAATGCATTTGATTTTCCTGATCCACCAATTGTGGGCCACAATGGATTTGTTTACTCTATATAAAACTCTTAAGAGTTTGTAGAAAAATAAGGAAAATGATGATGCTGGTCTCTTGCTCTTAGCATCTGTGGATTAAATTTACTGAGGAAAGAATGAGCTCTATGATAAAATCTACCAAGTTCTAATGTCTTAGTGTGGTAATTTGAAATAAAATGTCACCCAAAGGGAGTGGCAATATTAGGAGGTGTGGGTTTGTTGGAGAAAGTGTGTCCCTATGGGACAGGATTTGAGGTCTCTTTTGCTCAAGCTTCCCTCAGTGTCATAGTCAAATTCCTGTTGCTTGCAAGATGTAGGACTCAGCCCCAGCCAGCACCACATCCTCCTGCATGCTGCCATGCTTCCCACCATGATAATGAACTGAACCTCTGACACTGTAATGGAGCCACCTCAATTAAATATTTACTTATAAGGTCGGCCCTCCATCTCTCCTCAGCACCAGCCTGCTCCCACTTGCGCCGGGTGATCTGCGCCGCCGTGTCCGCCGCCGTCCACGTGGTCAGGTTGTCGTTCAGGGCGAGGTAATCGCGGCCGTCGTAGGCGAACTGATTGTACCCGCGGAGGAGGCGCCCGTCCGACCGCAAGTCACAGCCAGACATGACCTGGATGGTGTGAGAGCCTGCGGGGACCCCGCGGTCAGCCCCGCCCCCCCGAGGTCAGCCCCGCCCCCGGCCTCGCCCATCCGAGGTCAGTCCCGCCCACCGCCCCGCCCACCCGCGGACTCCCCTAAACCGAAAGGGAAACCGGGTCCCGGTCCCCGACTCTCCTCCCGAAACTCGGACCCGGGACTGCGGGCGACTCCGGCCCGTACGTAGGGACGTGGAGGGGTCGTGACCTCCGACCCGCGTCACTCACCGCCCTCGCTCTGGTTGTAGTAGCCGAGCAGGGTCCTCAGGTTCCCTCGGAAAATCTGCTCCTCTTTCTTGGCTTTCCGTGTCTCCTCCTCCCAATACTCCGGCCCCTCCCGCTCCACCCACGGCGCCCGCCGCTCCATCCTCGGAGTCTCCGCGTCGCTGTCGAAGCGCACGAACTGGGTGTCATCCACGTAGCCGACAGAGATGAACCGGGGCTCCCCGAGGCCGGGCCGGGACACGATGGTGAAGAAATACCGCATGGAGTGCGAGCCTGGGGGCGGCGCGCGGTGAGACCCCGACCCTCCTCCCGGGACCCCGGGCGGGTGCGCGGGCCGGGAGGGGAGCAGGGCGCGGGGCTCGGGACGCGGTGGAGAAGGGCGGGAGGGTCTGGCTGGGCGACGCGGGGACGCGGCTTCCCCGGGGCCGCCCCCGCCCTCCCCGCAGAGTCGTTTCCCTCCCGACCCCGCACTCACCCGCGCGGGTCCGGGTCGGGGCCAGGGCGGCCGCCAGCAGCAGGAGCAGCGTGCGCGGAGCCATCGTCCCCATCTCGGATCTGGGGCGTCTGAGTTCCGCAGGCTGCGTGGACTTTATAACCCGTGACCGCGCTGATTGGTTCTCCGCGATCTCGGCACCCAATGGGGGTGCGAACAGGACTCTTGTCATCAGTGTCCGGGCAGAAGGACCCGACACAGGTCAGGAGCTGGAGAAGTGAAACTGGGCACCTGGGAATCCCCAGCCCTGGGCTTCCACCCCAGACCTCACCGCCTGGAGACTGAGACTTTGCTGAACTCTGTACTGCAGGACGGAGCGCTGTTTGTCACGGTGTCTCTGAGCTGCGTGAGGACAACTTCTCCTCAGGTTAGTCAGGATGAAACCTAAGAGCATGAAGTTTCCACATAAAATACACACAGCACTTAAAATGAATGTTCACAGAAACAGGTGCTGTCGGAGTCCTGGTGAGGGTGTGGGGCTGCCGTGGACACCTGCATCGGGAGGTGACTGGAGTTTTCACAGCTCTGGTCAAGCACTTTTGACCCTGTGTTATCTGTGACTCTCCCTCCTGGAATCCCACTCACCTCTGCTTTCACTTTCTACTTCAGTTATGTGTGGCTGGGATTTGAAGACATCAAGTCAACATCCACAGAAACAAAAAATTTATAAATTTAGTTTTTTTTCCACACTACAGAACAGGGATGAAACCTCAAGTCCCCAGTGTGTACCTCTGCCATGAGAATTACCTCTGCCCAGTGTCCACACTGCACAGGCCTGAGGAACTCAGGAGCCAGCTGTTATGAGACCCAGGGCTCCACAGGCCTGTGACATTCATCTCCTTCATCTCATCCGCTCATCAAGTGTGAGGAAGGTCAGAGAGAGAATGAGAGGTCACAGGTTATGTAACTTCTACCACACCATCGTCATTATTCTGCTTCATTTTTAGTTACAGTTCCTTTCTCACTGTGATTTATTCACTAAAGCAACTGTACCATGGCAGTGTGTGGACACAGGGAGCCATGGTGTGTAGACAGGGATCAGTGCCCTGCTGTGCTTGGTCTTCACGGGGGTCTCTTCCCAGTGGAGAAGGAGGTCTACTGTGCTGAGACAAAGACCAGGTCCACACAGACATCTCAGGATTATGGACTGAAGATCCGTGTAAAACACAACCCCCTGGAGCCACAGATGATCATCTGGGTAGAAACACTTGGAGTCTGAGTTTAAGCACCAGGCTGTGAAGACACGATCCTGAGTGAAGAGGAAAAAAAATCTCAATTTACAGATGAGATTCCTGAGCATCAGGCTTGGCAGTGCGAGCTGCCCCCTGCAGGTGAACACAGGAGCCTGGTCTCTGTGGGAGTCTGTGTGGTGCTTGCAGGCCAGCGCCTCTGCTTTAAAGAGAAGCATCTCTCCACTGCATCCCCAACACGCATATTTGCCATTGGATTCCCAGAAGTGACTTATCTTCTAGAAGATCCAGAGAATCATTCTTCTCTTCAGAAGGAGGAAGAGGAAGGTTGAGGAGAGAACTAAGTGAGTCTGGCCTGGGGGTCTCTCCTGGTGTTTTCTTGTCTTTTTTTTTAAGACCAGGCTGGCCTTGAACTCACAGAGACATGAAGCAGGCTTTCTTTCAGACCACCGACCAGCTCCCAAATCATGACAGAGAGACTTATTATTAGTTATGAATGCCTGGCCTTAGCTTAAACGTATCTCTAGCCAGCTTTTCCAAGTCAAGTGGACCTGTCTCTCTTCATCTATGTTTTTCCTCGGGGCTTTTTACCATTACTTCCTTCCTTTAGTGTGTCTTACTTTTCTGCTTCCTCTGTGGCTGGCTGGGTAACTGGGTGGTTGTCTGGCTGACCTATCCTGTCCTTCTCCCCCTTCTTTTCTTCCTCTTCTCTTTTCTTTCCGCCCCCCCCCCCAAACCTGCCCATCCCTCCTCTGCCTAGCCATTGGCTGTTCGGCTTTTGATTAGACGAATCAGGTGCCTTAGGAAGGCAAGATGAGACATGTGTTGTGCCGTGTTCAGTTCATGTGGGTCTGTGGAAAATATGGTCACTCTAGAATGAATTTTAGCCTTCGTGGCCACATGGGAGTTAGCTCTGGAAAACTGACCAACTGTAGCTTTGCAAAAAGGATTTTTATGGCTATACAATTTACATCCTTAGCAAGTCAATTTCCACATACCAAAACCTCTTATCTAACGCCGTCCAAAGACACAAATGGCAAAGCAATTCCCAGTCCCAGGACATCTCTGTTTTCCTCCTACAACCAACTTTTGCATAGGCTTTGAACCTTTAGGAAATCATGGTAAGATTTATATACCTCAAGCCTAAGGTACCCTACACAAAAGGTAGCAGTCACAAAAGGCAGATCAAAGCTGGTGCTAACACTCCAGAATCAAACCAGCTGCAGAGTTCTGCAGAAACTCTTGCTACAGAAACAGCAATACATCTTTACGTAATTAAACAAATACAACATAAACAAATGTAACACATCTTTATATAGTTAAAACATAATATTCCACAACAGACCCCCCCTGCCTGTGCATCCCAAGTCCTGGGATTAAAGGCTTGTGTCACATACCTGGCTTAATTACTTTTCTAGGGCTGTAAGAAGACACTGTGAACCTGGGAACTTATAAAAGAAAGTTTAAATTGGTCCTCAGTTTTCAGAGAGTTTGAATCCAGGATGTTAGAGGAAAGGTGTGGTGGCAGGAACAGCTGAGAGCTCACATCTCAATCCACAAGCAATTGTCAGAGTCACTGGAATAGTGGGGGTCTCTTAAAACCTCCATGCCCAGCCCCAGTGACACACCTCCTCCCACACGGCCACTCCTGCTGATCCGTCCCAAGCAGTTCCATCAACTGGAGCTGAAGTATCCTGTAGCTGGAGTTTTCTCTTCAGGTCCCACCAAGCCCCGGAAGTCCCACAGCCCACTTATAAAATTAACACACAGACACTTATATTATTTTCAAACTGTATGGCTGTGGCAGGCTTCTTGCTAACTGTTCTTGTATCTTAAATTAACCCATTTCTATAAATCTATACCTTGCCACGTGGCTCGTGGCTTACTGGCGTCTTCACATGCTGCTTGTCATGGTGGCGGCTGGCATTGTCTCCCCAACTCAGCCTTCCACTTCCCAGAATTCTCATCTCTCCTTGTCCCACCTATACTTCCTGCCTGGCCACTGGCCAATCAGTGTTTTATTTATCCAGAGTGATATTCACAGCACTCCCCCCCTTTTTTTTCCCCCAAAAAGTAAGCTTTTAACTTTCACTTAGTAAAATTACAGATAACAAAACAATTACCAAACAAGAATTACAGTTATAATATCCAGTCCATTTATAGTTTATTTGGCAAAATTAAAGAAGATATCCTATCTATCTTATATTTGTGAGTCTAAGGTTTTATATCTAACTTATCTTTATCATAACTAAGGAAAATTGTAACTATCTAGCTTTAAGTATATCAAAGAACTCATAAGGATATAATACTACCTGAGAAACGGGAGAAGGATGCAAGCAACTTTCGGGTGTCTTGCAGGGTAGACAGAGACAGCTAGCAGCCTAGACAGTCATCCAAAATTCTCTTGTAAAGTTGGGGCATCTGTCTTCAGCCCACAGGCCTAGAGTCTCTCAGTCACTTATTTTAGTTTCCTGTAGAATGTCTGGCAGTTTCCTCTGTGAAGCAGGAACCTGAAGAACCATTTTGTCAAGCAAAGTTCAGTGGTCACCTTTTTATGGATCTTGTATGTCGAGTTGATCAAGCAGTCCAGGCAAGAACAGTTTCTTGCCCAAATGGCTATTTTTGCCAAGGTGAAGATAAACTCCATATGGAGTGTCTTCGATGTCCATTCTTCTCTCTGAAGTAAATCGGTGCTGCCAGGAGCAAACATGTCTCACTGTCCAGAAAGTCTAAGTTTTTAAAATATTTTAAATGCCATATTCTGTAGGTCTTTGAAGTATTTGAAGATTACCAATCTATCTGAAATATATCTATGTATACCTAGAAGACTTCACTAACATGGCTACAAGAATGATTATCACAGATGAGTAATTATTAATCTATTTTTTAATTATCCATTACAATTTTAAATGAACTGTACAAACATAACACCTCAAACAAGAGTAGAAATATACACACAGTATAACAAAATTAACTTTGAATTTGTATCAATAAACTAAAATCCATAGCAATGTAAAACATTTTAAACAAGTTGTTGCTCTTTAAAAGTAGGTTCATTAATCTACTCTTTTATCCTATCATCTCTATATCCTATATATCTATATCATATCCCCTTTTCTCTTTTAGAAAGAGATCACATTTATAATCAACCTGTTTTAAATAAAAATATTGGTTTTTCTCTGTCCCACACCAGAGGGCTCTTTTGATTTGGGTTAAGAATCTCTTAACCTTTTATTTTAGCAATATGTCTGGGTTTAGAGAGGGAGTGAGCCAATTCCATCTCCAAAGCCAGCTTTGTATATTTGGGAATTTGGGTGTAGCATCTCTTACTACTTCCTGCTGGAGTGGGGGGGTGCTGTATCTTATGGGGACACAAAGAAACTTTTAGGCTTATGGGGGTAATCCGTGAGGGTGTATTGTCTGAGCCAGTTGCCTTAAAATCATTTTGGATGTTGGATCATCTGGGCCATGGTGTCATCAGAGACCTTTCAGGGGGTCTTGGCTGGTCAAACTTGATGTATCTTAATCTGGAACAAATCCATAGCCTCTGGCTTTCTGTGGAAACCAAAGCAGAGCCTCTTTTCCAAAGTAACATATCCTTATATCCAAATTTTGAAGTCAAGATACCTTTAAAATTTACATTTTTGTTTAACTCAACAGCTTTTACCATTAAATGTTTTTTTCTGTAGTTAAAAATATCAAAGAGAACATAATCCAGATTCTTTGTGGGATATCCATTTTTACGTGGCTTATTTTTTATATTAGTTTTACTATTTCTTTAAAGACTTTATTTTTTAAACTATATATTTGTATAGATAACTGTGTATATCATCTTTTTGTCTCTTTCAAGCCATCGTCTATTTTTACGCACATTGTAAACTATTTCATATGAATCTGTCTTATTGAGAATCTATCGCTTTAAACTGTAGCAGTTGTAAGACTGAAACTGTGCTGTGGCTGCTGGCTCTGCCTACCTCAGCTTCCCAACATAGCAGTAGTACATTTATTGCCAGCTCTGGGAGCTGTCTTTATCCAAGAAGCATGTAGCCCATAAACCTCTTAAAAAAAAAAAACTAGCAAAGGCTTAATCCACCACACAGCAGCAGGGTAATGTGCTGCTTGTAGATGCCTCATTCCTGTCATACTGCAGGTCCAGCCCAAATGCCAGGAACCCACCAGTAACTCAAACCTGTGTTTTGTGGTGTCTAGCTGCCCACATGAGACATGAAGCAGGAACCTGCTTTTGGCTCTGTTTAGAATTGCTTATTAAATATTCTGAGGTTTAAGGTGGAAACTCAAGCCATTGGGCACCATTTGCAGCTGGAGTTTTCTCTCCAGGTTTCACCAAGACCCGGCAGTACTACAACCCACTTAAAAATAAACACACAGACACTTATATTATTTACAAACTGTATGGCCGTGGCAGGCTTCTTGCTAACTGTTCTTGTGTCGTAAATTAACCCATTTCTATAAATCTATACCTTGCCACGTGGCACGTGGCTTGTGGCTTACCGACATCTTCACATGCTGCTTGTTATGGAGGTGGCTGGCAGTGACTCTGACTCAGCCTTCCACTTCCCAGAATTCTTCTCCTCCTTGTCCCGCCTATACTTCCTCCTTCCTGACCACTGGCCAATCAGTGTTTTATTTATACAGAACAATGCCCACAGCACTATCCAAACCTCTGAGCCTGGGTGGCCATTCTCATTCAAACCACCACTGCATTCAGTGCAGATGTGAGATGCCCTGCAGGGTTCTGCAGATGTGTCCATTGTGATCTGTGGACAAACACCCTCAAACAGGAGGACCCCACTGTGTTAGGATCTCCCCTTTGCTTCTGTCACCTCCTGCCCTTCTCCTTCAGTCCTCACCCCATCAGTACCAGCAGCCCTCCCTTCTCAGCTCTGCACTAACACTGTCTCTTCCTTTTAATCCAGTTTCTCTCTGTGGTCCCCCATCTTGTCAGCCATCTTGCTGTGAGTCAGGCTGTGTGGTGTCCTTCTGTGAAATCTCCAATGGGGGCTGGAGAGATGGCTCAGGGGTTAAGAGCACCTGTTGCTGTTGCAAAGTGTAGCACGGGTCTTAAAAGTTCTTCTTAATAAAATCAAACCCGGAGCCAGGTATTGGGGTGAAGGCTGGAAGATCAGAGAAGCAGAACAAGCCACAACTTCCTCACCTCGCCAATTCCTCAGCTGATCCTGTTTCCTCAGACTGGAAGCCTCTGAGTCCTCATCCAAATGAATCTCAGCTGAACTGCTGCTCAAAACCCTAAAAGCTTAACCAGCCTAGTTCCTGGTCCTCACGCCTTATATACCTTTCTGCAATCACTTCCTGGGATTAAAGGCTCTTGTTACCACGTGGGGCTGTTTGCTGTGTGGCTTTGAACTCACAGAGATCCAGGCGGATCTCTGCCTCTGAAATGCTAGGATTAAAGGCGTGTGTGCCACCATTTTCTGGCCTCTATATCTAGTGACTGTTCTGTTCTCTGACCCCAGATAAGTTTATTAGGGTGCACAGTATTTTGGGAACACAATACCACCACATGATGCTTTACTACGATCTGTGACTCCAGTTCCAGGGGACCCAGTGCCTGGTGTTCCTACATACTCATAATCAAAAAACAAATACATCCAATAAAAATAAAATTTAAAAATTTATTTTGAAAAAAACTCCACTGGCTCCCTCTGCCTCTCCTAAACTAGAGTGTGAGGCCCAGGGGCTGAGGGCACAGGGCTGTTCTGTCAACATTGTTCCAGCTCTGGAACAGGACAGGGACTGAAGACTGAAATAGGCTGTGCTGAAATAAAAATGTTCAAAACAGCATAAAGTTAAAAATACAAAAAGATTTCATTTTACGGACCTTCTGTGCACAGTGGGTCACAGCCTCGTTCCAGGAAGAGCACACTGTGTGTGCTCATCTTTGCACTTGAGCCGTGTCTTAGTTTTTAATTGCCACTGAACAGGACCAATTTGAGTTACTTAAATGGTAACGTGTAACAGACCAGGACATCCCCAACATCAGGAGAGTTCCTGCACTACTGATCTCCCCTTCCCCATCTTCCCTCCTACATTAGACCCCTCAGGGTCTCACTTTCTAATGAGAAAGAGAAGTGTTAGTGTCTAGGGCAATAGTTCAACACGATGAAGAAAGAAAACAGGACTGGGTCTGAGCCCTCAGGGAATAAGGCTAAGGGGACCCATGCTGGCTGCGCTGCCCCATTCCTCCTGTCCACTCTGCTCCAAGGGTCTCAGGTCTCAGGCTGCCCTGCCCTCATCAAACTTAGAGCCAATGGAACTTTCCATCCTTTCCCACCTGTGGGAAGAAGCACCTGTTTTCTTTTAGGGAGGAGGCAGAGCCATGGAAACCAAAGGAGGCTGCAAAGCCTGGAACCAGGGAAGTTTCCAGAACTCTGACACAGACTGTGATGTCTATTGTTGGTTGTCAACTTGACAATTTCTAGAATTAAGGAAAACCCCAAATCAGAGAGCACATCTGTGAGGGATTTTTGCTTAATTTGAAGTGGGAAGATCAACTTCTGATCTGGATCTTGGCAACAACGTGTGTGTGTGTGTGTGTGTGTGTGTGTGTGTGTGTGTGTGTGTGTGTGTGTTTCCAGGCAGGGTTTCTCTGTGTGACAGCTTTGGCTGTCTTGGAACTTGCTTTATAGACCAGGTGGCCTCAAACTCAGAAATCAGTCTGTCTCTACCTCCCAAGTGCTGGGATTAAAAGCATGAGCCACTACACTAGAAGACAACAACCTTTAATCCTGATTGAGAGTGGAAAGACCCACCTCTAGTCTGGGCCATACCTTCTGCTGGCAGTCTATTCCAGGACATGGAAGAAGGAAACTTGCTCTGTAAGCCTGCTTGCTCTTGCTCTTACTAGCAAGTCCATTCATTCACGGGTCTCAGAGGCTACTTCTTCAGGTGTTAGCATATACTGAAGACCAGATGAGACTCCAGCCTAGTGGACTGAACAGCTACTGAATTCTTGGACTTTCTGTTCATAGCCAGCCATTGTTGGATTAGCTGGACCACAGCATACAAATCATTCATTCTAACATATCATAGATAGATAGATAGATAGATAGATAGATAGATAGATAGATAGATAGATAGATAGGTAAAGAGAGATTAATTCAATCAGTTCTGTTAATCTAGAGAACCCTGAGAAATACAGATTTTTATAAAAAGTAGTTCTAGAGCAACAGAAATATAAGGATGAATCTTTTTATTATCTGGAATAGACTTTCCAGTTTGCAAACACCTACAGCTCCCAAAGCTCTTCCAGTTGCTGATGTATCTCTTGGAAGCTGGAAAAGCACTGAAAACCAATGGTGTGAACTATTTCTTATACTTAAAGAGACATATGCCTTTGATTATCCCGACCCATCAATTGTGGGCCACCATGGGCTTGTTTACTCTGTATAAAACTCTTAACATTTTGTAGAAAAATAAGGAAAATGATGATGTTGGTCTGTTGCTCTTAGCATCTGTGGATAAATTGACTGAGGAAAGGAATGAGCTCTATGATAAAATCTACCAACTTCTAGTATCTCACTGTAGTGGTGTGAAATAAAATGTCCCCAAAGGGAGCGACACTATTAGGAGAGTAACTTTTTGGAAGAAGCATGTCACTCTGGGGCAGGACTTGAGGTCTCTCTTGCTCAAGCTTCCTTCGTGTGATAGTCAACTTCCCATTGCCTGCAAGATGTAGGACTCTCACCTCAAGCACCACATCTGCATGCATGCTGCCATGCTTCCCACCATGATAATGGACTGAACCTCCAAAACTGTAAGGGAGCCACCTCAATTAAATGTTTGCTTACATGAGTTGCCATGGCCATGGTGTCTCTTCTCAGCAATAAAAACTCAAGCTAAGATATGGTGATATTTTATTTGTACTGAAATGTGATTTTATTTGTATGTTAATAAATAACGTTGCCTGGGGGTCAGAGCTAATAGCAAGCCATTGCAGAAGCTGGGTGGTGGTGCACACCTTTAATCCCAGCTCTTGGGAGGCAGAGCTAGGCGGATCTCTGTGTGTTCAAGGATACAGACAGTATAGAGACACACTCTATTAATCTCAATACCAACCTTAGAATACCTGGAAGTCTGTACAGACAGGCAGTGACAAGGCAGTCATGTGGTTGGGTTTACAACCAATGAGAAGGCAGAACATGAAGTCTATATAAAGACAAACACACAGGAAGTAGGTCTCTTGGCTAAAGAGGATAGTTACAGCAGTGAAGGGTAAGGCTCTTAGCTCTAACCTCTTGGGCTTTCATCTTTGCATTGGCTCTGTATTTCTTATTTAATAAGATGGTTACTTCTACAGTAAGACACTTAGATTACAGTGAATGACAACAGTTAACAGTGATAAAATTGACATGCTCCAGATGGGAATAAACAGTCTAGAGGTTTCTAAGTGTGACCTGGAAGAGAATCTTCTCTCCACAGCTACAGAGCTCACATTGCAGAAAATCAAACAGAAGCCCTCACTATAAGGTTGGCTGAATGACAGTGAAAATTCAAGTCCCAGCCATGAAGAGTTCAGCTGTTAAAGTAAGGGCATTAATTGGCAAAGAATGAGATCTTGTAACTTGGGATTTGGATGTGCGGCAGGACCCTACTGAAGCTGAGAAGTTTGACCCCTCAGATTCTCAGGCTTTAATCACACCTGAGAAAGTAGTCTCTTTAACCGCAGCCCCACCTTCTGAATACATCTTTGACTGAACAAATGAATCTTTCATTGTGTGTTAAGCCAGCGGTGACTTTCTCTGAAGGAAAGACCAGGCAAGACAATCCTGATTTCCCTCAGATCCCACCAACAGTTGCCTCTAGACCTTCACCAGACTGTAGGCAAAGCAGGATCTTTGGGGAAGGTAGAAGTTAGCTTAGTGCCTGAGGAGGGCGCTACACTGCTAAAGAGTTTAATGAGTTTGCTAATTCATTCCAGCAGAAGTCTGGGGAATATGTGTGGGAATGGATGTTAGGTTGTGGGATAATGATGGAAGGAACATTAAAACTGGGTCAGACTGAGTTTATTGATATGGGCCCTCTAAGTGCAGATTCTAGATTGAATATGGAAGCTCCCACAGTTTATAAAGGTGTCAAAAGATTATATGGTTGTCTGAAGCATTTGTCAAAAGATGGCTTACTGATAAGGACTTGGAGATGCCTGATATCCCTTGGCTTAGTGTTGATGAAGGGATTCTAAGACTCAGGGAAATTGCAATGCTAGAGTGGATGTACTGTGTAAAAACTACTACTATACCAGGGGATGGCCCAAAAGACCTGCTGTGGTGGTATTCTAATTGTACTGAAATGTGGTTTTATGTATGTTAATAAATAAAGTTGCCCAGGGGTCAGAGCTATTAGAGCCATAGACAGATCGTGGTGGTGGAGGCAATGGCAGCGGCCCATGCCTTTAATCCCATAGATCTCTCTGTGTTCAGGGATACAGCCAGCAATGGAGACATACGCCTTTAAGACCTAGAGGGCTGTACATACAGACAGTGACGAGGCATTCACGTGTTTGGTTTACAACCAATGAGAAGGCAGAACAAAATACTATGAAAAGACAGACACACAGGAAATAGCTCTCTTTTGGGAAGCTAGGACCACCGCAGGAGGAAGGGTGAGATTTTAGCTCTGAGCTCTGATCTCTTGGCTTTCTCTTTTACATTCTTCTGTGTTTCTTATTTAATAAGACAGTTGGTTACATCAACAACCTGCTCTTCACTGATCCTAAGGACACAAAATGGTGAGGGGGCACCAGCACGTTTCCAGAGTCTTGTTGTCACCCTTTTCCTTGAGCCAGACCTCAGGGCTGAGACGCTGCTGCTCAGTTTGATGAATTAAAGGAATGAGTTTACTTGGGTCCAAAGATATCAGGGTCCAAATGGCAGCATGGAATTGCTAAAGACAAGGTGATCATAGTTACTATAATGTTCAGCACAGGCAAAGTTAATTTTATGGTGGCATGATTCACATGGACTTTTGGTGCTGGATTAATCTTGACGTTTCCAGGTATGAAATAAATAAGAAGCTGTCTTAGTCAGTGTTATATTGCTGCAAAGAGACACCATGAACATGGCAAATCTTGTAAAGGAGAGAATTTATTTGGGGTTTGCTCACAGTTTCAGAGGTTTAGTCCATTATCATCATGATGAAGACCTTGGCAACATGCAGGCAGACATGGCTCTAGAGATTTTGCTGGGAGTTCTACATCCAGATCCTCAGGCAACAGGAAGAGTGAGAGCCACTAACCCTGGCTTGGGCTTTTGAAAATCAAAGGCCACCACCAGTGACACATGTCCTCAAGCAAGGCCACACTGAATTCACACCTCCTAATCTTCCTTAAACAGTGCCATTCCCTGATGACCAAGCATCCAAATACATGAGTCTGTGGGGTCATTTTTATTCAAACCACCACATTTTACTCCTAGGCCCACATAGCCTTGTAGTAATATCATAATGCAAAATGCATTCAGTTCAACTTCAAAAGTCCCTATAGTCTGTAACAATCTCAACATTGTCTAAAAGTCCAAAGTTCAAAATCTCTTCTGCGACTCATGGTATTCTCTTGACTGCAATTCCCTGTAAAATGAAAATAAAAAGGCAGATCACATACTTCCATCACACAGTGTCACAGGAAATACATTACCAGTCCAAAATGGAGAAAGGGAGCATAGTGAGGAAATACTGGGCCAAAGCTAGACCAAAAAACCAGGTGGCAAACTCCAAATCTGCATCTCCATCTCTGATGTCAAAACACTCTTCACATCTCCAACTCCTTTCAGCTCTGTTGACTGCAACACACTTCTATCTCAGGCTGGTTCCACAGAGTTTTAGCACCTGTCCATGAGAGGTGTCCATGGGCACCATTCCTTCACACAATGGCCTCTCTGGGCCTCCATGCAGGGACACCCCTGATACACATGATGGGCCTCAGCTGCTTTCCTTAGCCACAGAGAGATTCCACAACCCCATGGACCACTTCCTCCGTGGAAAGGACAACACTTTGCCCTTACTTGAGTGGACACTTATTCTGGTTATGGATTTGCCATTCATAACATAATGCTTCTGCCATACCACCACCCATGGACTTAGAGCATGCCTTATCCACTGCCATGGTATTCCACACAGTATTGCTTCTGACCAAAAACTCACTTCACAGCCAGAGAAGTGGGACAGTCGTCCACGATCATGGAATCTACTAATTTACCATGTTTTCCACCATCCTGAAGCAGCTGGCCTGTTAGGAAAATGGAATGTTGTAAATGACACTTTTCCTGACTCGACTGCCTGGCCCCAAATAACTGACTGACTCAGAGGCTGGATGTAAATTATAGAGGCTCAGTCAGTAGCAGAGGTTTGTTACTAGCTAACTCTTATATTTTAAGTTAACCCATATGCCTTATCTATACTCTGTCACATAGTGGTACCTTTATTACTGTGGCACATTCATCTCCTGCTCCCTCTACATCTGACTGGTGACTCCTGACTCCACCCTTCACCTTCCCATCATCCTTCATTTGGTCACCCTGCTTCTATTTCCTGCATGGCTACTGGCCAGTCAGCATTTTATTAAACCAATTTGAGTGACAAATCATTACAGATTATTCCACAGCATTTCCCCCTTTTGTCCAATTAAAAATGTTTTAACTTTAACATAGTAAGATTATATATAATAAAAACAGTTATTAAGTAAGAATTACACTATCTAATCCATTTGCATTTGGCAAATTAGAGAAAGTACTTAATTATCTATCTTATCTTAGATATTCTAAAGTTTTCTATCTAATTTACTTTCTATTATAACTAAGCAAAACTATAATTATAGCTATTTAGTCTTCAAGTCCATCAAAGACCCCAGAAGGGTGAAATTTTACCTAATGAGAGGAACACGGGGCCGCCTGTACAGTCACCCAAAGTTCCTCTCTAACATTGGGGCATGCAATAAATGTCTCTTTCCAGTTCACATCCAGGCAAATCTGGAGGATGAACTGGTGAAGGAGGCTCTCAGAATGGTGAGGCTCTCCCCTATGCCCATCTGCCCCCCCTTCCCCTGGAATGTCACCTTGGTGTCCCCTCTGGCCTGCCTGTGACTTCGTCCTGACTTCTCATTGTCATTTCCCCAGGGTGTGGATCTGCGACACTATTCGAAGCAGGTGGAGCTGGAGCTGGAGCAGATTGAGCAGAAATCGATCCGGGACTGTATCCTCCAGCAGAGGGAAGTCACATGGGGTTCAGGGAGGTGTGATGCAGGTAGCTGAATGGAATGGCATCTCTCAGGTTTATGTCACTTTGGGGAGAATTCAGGACGAGGTGCTGCTGGTCTGCAGAACTCCATGTTCACCGTGAAGCCCTTGACTTTTGTGGGTCAGACATCCAAGAGAGTGAGAACATAGCGTCTCTGCACAATCAGATCACAGCCTGCGACGCTGTCCTGGAGGTCAGTGGCCCTTGGCTGTGGCCCCTGACAAGCTCGGACCTGTCACGCCCTCTGCTCCTGGTTTTGTTGTTGTTAGTAGTTTGTGTCCCTTGGGCAATGAAGATCTCCTACCCTCCTGGGCTGTTGACTGGGGTATTCACCCAGACACTTGGTGGCACACTTGTCCCTGTCAACCCTGTGCATGCCCACAGTGTTTTCTGCCCTCCCTGTAGCACATGGAGCAGATGTTGGGAGCTTTTCAGAATGACCTCAGCTCCATCAGCTCTGAGATCCGGACCCTGCAGGAGCAGTCAGGAGCCATGAACATCCGACTTCGTAACTGACAGGCAGTGCGGGGGAGACTTGGGGAACTTGTAGATGGGCTAGTGGTGCCCTCCACTCTGGTCACGTGAGTTGCTGGCTGGGAGGGTCATACTGTCCAGAGCAGGTGGCTGGGCTGGGTTACCTACCCAGTTTACAACACGGGTCTAGGCTGAGGTTTGTCAGGTGCAGTCTAGAAACCAGGTGTGCTGGCTCATGCCTGTAATCTCAGGCTTGGGAGGTCCAGACAGGAGGATTGCTTCAAGTCACCAGCTTGGACTGCAGAGTGGGATTTTGTTTAAAAAAAAGAAGTGCATTCTAGAAGTTAACGGATGGGTTAATAACTCCTAACCCCCTTTAGCCACCACAGGACACGACATAGGTTAGGAGTGATCCAAGGTCACGTGTGTAGTGGGGACCTGTGGGGGGCGGGGCTCAGGAGTTGAAAACTTGGTGCATATAATGAGATCATGGAGAAAGGTAGGAAAGACATGAGCTGTGAGGGGTGCGGTTCGGGTGTTTCAGGACTGTTGAGGGTCCCTTCTGATCACCCTGTCCTCCCTGCTCCTCAGAGCAATTCTGGAAGCTCCAGTGACAGAGGCCAGGTTCCTGGAGCAGCTGCAGGAGCTGGACGCCAAGGCAGCCGCAGTCAGGGAGCAGGAGGCCAGAGGCACAGCTGCCTGTGCAGATGTCAGAGGCGTGCTGGACCGGCTCCGGGTCAAGGTGGGGAGTGGACCCCTAGGGTCACTTCCCATGTCCTCCACTGCTTCCCTCCGGGCGGTGCATGTTGGCCCTCTCATTCCCCTGAAAATCTAAGGAGGCTAGAGATGTGCCTCAGTCGGTAGAGGGTTTGCTTAGCGTTCACAGAGCCCTGGGTTCCCTCCCCAGCCCTGCAGACATTGGCGTGATGGCCCTTGTCTGCTGTCCCAGCACTCAGGAAGTGGCAGAGGAAAGATCGGAAATTTCAGAGTCGTTCTCTGCTATGAAGGGAGTTTGGGCCATCCTGAGATACATGAGACCCTGTCTCAAAAACCAACAGCATAGAAACTAAAATTAGAACAGTACAGAGAAGATTAGCATGGCCTCTGTATAAGGGATCAATTGGTGCAGCCAGGAGCAATTGTGTCTCACGTCAACAGAATTCTAAGTTATTTAAATGCCATATTCTCCAGGTCTATGAAGTGTTTGAAGATTACCTGCCCATCTGACCTATGTATCTGTAAATCTCGGTAACCTAACTAACGTAACTATAGAGATGACAGGCATAGGCGACTATAAATCTATAAATCTTATCTATCGAAATAACCTAAGGACTAAGGCTTCACGTAAATAAGGTAAACAGTCTATAAGCAAATGTATGGTGAAGAACGATGACTTCAAAATTGTGACAAGACACAAGATATTTATAACAGAGGTAGGAATATATAGTGCGATATGCAATATGACAATAATATTAAATATATATCAATATACCGAATATCCTAAACAGAAGTAGAACATATATAAAGTATGACAGATATAAATTTACATTTGTATCAATATAAAAATGTTTCAAATAAGAGTAGAAATATATGTACATTATAACAAATATAGTTCTGTATTTGTATCAATATACAAATTATCTTAAACAGGAGTATAAAAATAGTTTACATTTGTATCAACATATAAGATTCTATAACTGTACAAATTACAGTGCAAATTATCTAAGGTTGCTATTTTACTAAGTTTGTTTACTAGTATATACAATGATTTACCATCATATCTTATACCTATCCATTCCATTTCTTCTCCCCCCACCCCCTTTTTTTTTTTACAATCCTGAGTTAATATTTTCTTCCACCCCCAACCCTATAACCATCATCCATAACCCTGAGAATTATGAAACCTAAGGGAGAAGGGGCGTTGTTTTCTTACAATTGCTTCCTGCCGTTTAGGGGGTGATGTTATCTCTGTTGGGTACTGTGAGAAAGCTCAGATAGTTAAATCTCAGTTAGACTAACTGTAGGTTCTGCAGCAAGTTTTAGAGTAATGGGTAAGATTGTCTGAAATTCTGGCAAGAAGTGTAGTATGATGATGATTACCATGGCATCATTCTGGATTGGGTAGAGTTGTTGTTGTTGGGGCCCCATCTTCCTTCTGGTGACTTCTGAGATTGCTATTGGAAAAACTTATTTGTTATCAAAAATGGGAGGTTTGGATTTAAAGAGGGCATAGCATGTAAGAAAGGATTCTGAGAAATCAAGAGTAAGCATGGAGAGAATTAGAATTTAGAAGACAATGGTCCCTTTTTATTGGTTTCCTTCTGTCTCACACCAGAGGGCTCTTCTGATATGGGACTGAAGAATCTCTTAAACTTTTCTTTTAGCAATATGCTTGGGTTTAGAGAAGAAGTGAGCCAATTCCATCTCCAAAGCCAGCTTGGCTATAATTGAATTGGAACCACAACTTTTCTAGATTGATAGAGAGAAAGATGTTAGACAGTGAGATTTTACCATGTGTAGATTGGTACCAATAGATTCTTTCTTTCTGCTGTAAACATCCGGATATCCAAGGCCTTATGATTTTTGGAAGATGGGTATTTCCATTATCCTGGAAAGACAAAAACAGAACCCTACCCCAACCTTTGATTGTTAAATTTTTCTTACAACTTGTAGAGATGTCACATTGGTGGATGATCTTTTACTTCTCTTCATCAAGGTGTTTTTCCTGTTTGAATCGAATTTTTATTAATTTTGTTGGTATCCATAGCTTTTCTTCTCCTGCAGAAACAAAGGCAAAACCCCTTCCCCAACGTAGAACATATCCAGGTTTCCATTCTGAGGTCAGCACATCCTTGAAATAAACTGGTTGGTTTAGCTCAGGAGTTTTGTCTGTCGTCCAATGTCTCTCCGCAGCTGTTGTTCCTTTCTCATTAGCATTGAGAAAATTCAAGGTTAATAAAGCACTATGCAGTCTATTTCTAGAAGTCATTGTTACCTGTTGCTGTTTATTTAGCATATCCTTTAAGGTGCGATTGGATCTTTCTATGACTGCTTGGCCTGTGCGATTGTGTGGTATACCTGTAACATTCTTTATATTGTAATAAGCAAAGAACTGTCTCATTTTATTGGAGACATATGCTGGGGCATTGTCTGTCTTAATTTGTACAGGTATTCCCATGATGGCCATAACTTCTAATAGGTGTGTAATCACAGAATCAGCCTTTTCAGAACTCATAGGAGTTGCCCATTGAAATCCTGAATAGGTGTCAATGGTATGATGTACATACTTTAATCTTCCAAATTCTGCAAAATGAAACACATCCTTCTGCCAAATTTCATTTCTTTGTATACCTTTTGGATTACTCCCGGCAGGTAATGGAGTTTGGTTATAGATGGAACAAGTAGGACATTTTTTCACAATATCCTTAGCCTGTTGCCAAGTGATGGAGAAATCCTTCTTCAAACCTTTGCTATTTATATGGTGTTTCTTATGATATTCTGAACATTCTAGCACATTACCTATTAGTAACTGATCAATCTCATCATTACCTTGTGCTAAAGGTCCTGGCAGACCTGTATGGGATCTGATATGTGTTATATATATAGGATGTTCCCTTTTTCTGATGATTTCCTGCAATTGTATGAATAATGAAGTCAATTCTGTATTATCAGGAATAAATTCAGCAGTTTTAATATGTAAAACAACTCTCTCTGCATATTGAGAGTCAGTGACTATATTGAGGGGTTCTGTGAAGTCCATCAGTACCATAAGAATGGCATACAGTTCTGCCTTTTGTACAGAGCTATATGGACTTTGCACCACTTTACTTAAGTCTCCTGATTTATATCCTGCTTTCCCTGATTTATTTGCATCAGTATAGAATGTGAGGACTCCAGAAATTGGCTTTTGTCGTACAATGTGAGGAAGGACCCATTCAGTCTTATTTATGAATTCTATTCTCTTGCTTTTGGGATAGTGGTTGTTAATCTCTCCCAAAAAGTTACTGCAGGCTCTCTGCCAGTATTCATTATCTTTCCATAGTAATGAAATTTCCTCATTAGTTAATGGTACTACAATTTCTGCTGGGTCCATTCCTGTCAACTGGCGAAGTCTTAATTTACCCTTTTGCATCAAATCAGAGATCTTTTCTATATAAGTCTTTAATTTCTTATTTGGTTTACGTGGTAGGAATATCCATTCCAATATAATATCTTCCCTCTGCATCAAAATACCTGTTGGGGAATGTCTGGAGGGGAATATGATAAGAATTCATTTAAGTTCTGGATCCACACGATCCACATGTGCTTCTCGAATTGTCTTTTCTACTAGAGCCAATTCCTTCTCAGCTTCGGCTGATAATTCTCTTGGACTATTTAATTCTTTGTCCCCTTCTAGAGTATTAGCCAAATTTTTTAGTCCATCTTTGGGTATTCCCATGATACCCAGTAAGTTGGAAATGCTTCCTAATAACTTTTGAAAATCATTAAGAGTCTTCAATCTATCTCTTCTTAGTTGTACCTTTTGGGGTCTAATTTTTTGTAGCTCTATCTTATATCCTAAGTAATTAATAGAATCTCCTCTTTGTATTTTTTCAGGAGCAATTTGCAGTCCCCAGTGAGGCAAAACTTTTTTTTACTTCTTCAAACATGTTTTCTAATGTATCTAACTTTGGATCAGCTAATAGGATATCATCCATATAGTGATAAATTATGGATTGTGGAAACTTTACACGAATTATCTCTAATGGTTTCTGCACAAAGTATTGACACAAAGTAGGGCTGTTTAACATTCCCTGTGGGAGGACCTTCCATTGATATGTCTTGACTGGCTGAGAATTATTATAATTAGGTACTGTGAAGGCAAATTTTTCTCTATCATTTTCCTGTAAGGGTATGGTAAAGAAACAGTCTTTTAAGTCAATAACTATTATAGGCCATTCTTTTGGTAGCATAGAGGGCAAGGACATCCCAGTCTGTAGGGAGCCCATTGGCTGAATTACTTTATTAATAGCTCTCAGATCTGTCAGCATTCTCCAATTACCAGATTTTTTTTAATAACAAATACAGGAGAATTCCAAGGACTGGTAGATTCTTCAATGTGTTGAGCATTTAACTGCTCTTGAACCAGCTGTTCTAAAGCTTGTAGCTTCTCTTTTGTCAAAGGCCATTGTCCAACCCAGACAGGTTTATTAGTTAGCCATTTTAAAGGTAAGGCAGTTGGTACTTCTGAGAGTTCAACAACAGCCGTGCTCTGTTTGTGAACAGCCTGAATGGTTGGTGACTGATTTTTATAGCATGTTATGATATTATTCCTAGAAACATGCATTGGTCTGTATTCCTTTTCTTAAAGTGTAGGAATTTTAATCTGGGTATTCCACTGTTGTAACAGATCTCGGCCCCAAAGATTTACTGCTACATTTGCTACATAAGGCTTCAGCCTTCCTCTCTGTCCTTCTGGCCCTATGCATTCAACCCATCTCGAACTCTGTTTTATCTGAGATAGGGTGCCAATCCCTAACAGTTGGACATCTACCTCTTGAAGAGGCCCATTCGGATGCCATGATTTTGGTGTAATTATAGTCACATCTGCACCTGTGTCTACCAGGCCCTCCAGAACCAGGCCATTAATTCAAATTCTAAGCTTTGGTCTTTGTTCATTTATGGAAGTCTGCCAAAATATTTGTTTTATAGTGTTCTTTGTAAACTGTGATCCAGCTATCAAAGCTGTTTTATCATCCATTGCAGTATCGGTTTTTACATTAGGCATTGGTTTATTCAGTTGTCCTGGAGAGGAATTTCTTCTACAGTGGCAGGGAATGTTCGTACTACGTTTGGTTTGGGGGCCTGCAAGAGGCCCCCCGAGGCATTTCCCGCCAGTAAAGGGTTGCCTTGTATATCTATTTTTGATCTGCACTCACTGGTCCAATGTCGGCCTTTGCCACATCTTCTACATAATCCAGGAGGTGGTTGGGGTCTCCTGTTTAGGCTATTCCTAGAAGGAGTATTGCTTCTAGGAGTACCCCATGTACAGTTTTTACTTATATGACCTGGTGTACCACACTTAAAACATTTGGTAACACGGGGCCTTCTTTCACCTCTGGGATTTGTCTCTCCTATCCAAGCCTCATTACTGTAGTTAAGAGACTGAACATCATTAGTTTATTGAATCCATTCTTCCAAAGAAGCTGATCTGATCTTTAATGGTGTAAGTATTCTTCTGCATTCTGCATTAGCATTGTCGAACGCCAAGGACTAAGTTAATACTTTTCTTTATTCTTTGTCTGACACAGCTCTTGTTATAGCTCTGTTCAGTCTTTGTAAAAAATCAGTGAAGGGTTCGTGCGGTCCCTGAAAAATCTTTGTGTATACCTCAGTTGGTTTTCCAGGTTCTGGATATTTTTCCCAAGCATTTAGAGCTGCTGTACGGCATAGGGATATTGTATGCTCATCATAAGTGGCTTGTACATTCCTGTCAGCGAAACATCCCTCACCAAGTATTTGATCTTGGGAGATCACAAAACCTCTGATTTTACCTTGTTGTTCTAAATTTTTTGCCTCTTCTCTCAACCAGCTTTTCCACTGTAACTGCTGGCTATATTCTAGAACAGCTGAAATTAACTGATGCCAGTCATCTGGAATGATTCTATGTGAGGTAGACCACGAATTTAACATCTGTTTTACATATGTGGATTGTATCCCATACATAACTACTGCTTCCTTTATATTTTTAAAGTCCCTTGTTGAAATTGGTTGTAATGTATATGTCATATATGGCTCGGGGTGTGTGTCATCTGCTGGCTTCTCATGGACAATAACAGGATAAGCCATTATTTGAGAGCCATTTGGAGATGTTACAACCTCTATGGTCTTGACCTTCTGCTTATTAGTTCCCTTGTCATGTTTACTGAGAGTTTCTTCTAGGGCTTGCAAACGAGCACCTAGAGTCTGTTCTAGGGAGTGAACCTCCTCTCTTGCAAGGGACTCCATATTTCTCATGGAATCATAGAAGTTTTTATGTTCCTCAGAAACACATGATTCCATGGACCTTATCCTATCAATGAACGATAATCTTTCTTCCTTATATACTGTCTGAGTAGCCACAACTTCACTCTGGAGAGTTAGTGTTCTGTCCATTAAATATTCATATTTATTATCAATAAAATCAATTTTGGGTACAAGCCTGTTTTGTGAATCCTGATTAGCAGATTCTAGAGAAAGAATCTTTTTCTCTAAGCCTTCATTGCTATCTTTTAAAGCAGATTCCAGAGAGAGAATCTTTTTCTGTAAGCCTTCATTGCTATCTTTTAAAGCCTGTATCAGTCCCAATAATGACTCATCTTTGTTCTTAAACCAGTGTTTGAACACTGTGTGAATTATTATGATGAATGCCAAAATGGTATAGCCCAGATATGCCTTAGGAATGTCGTATATTTCCAGGAAGATGTCATTCATCATACAGGCAAAAAGGTTTTTAAATTCTTGTGAGGTAATGTTGTCGGCCATATTACACGAATTACTCAGAATTTGTTAGTCAATTTTAAGGTGTAAAATTATCAAATACCTTTACTTGAAACAATATGCTTACCTTTCGTGGGTTTGGGGGCGTGTAGTAGCACTTTTCAGCCAGCAGGTGGCGTTGGTACAGCTCCGAAACAGGGCCTGCTGGCGATCTTGGCTGGAGTCGGAGGGAGATGGCGGAAATGGGAGATGGCAGAAATCGGAGCTAGCACTCTCCTGCCTCTTTCGCTGGTCTGGGGCTAAGCTAGGGTTCTGGAGAGGGGTGTCCCAGTCACAGTTAGCTTCTGGGGTCCCTCAGGTCTTGGCTCCATGGGCCTGGTGTGGTCGGTCTCGGTGATTTCCCTGACTCTGACCTGGTCACGATTCTTCTCGAAGCCGTCCCTCCGAAGCAGGAATACCATCTTCACCCTGGGGACCCGGGGTGCTGTCATCTTCCTCACTGAACTCGAGGCCCCCATCCTGGTGCCCCACACTGCCCAGCGTGGAGAGCAGCGGGTATGACGATCCTACCCCTCTGTGGTCGGGGTTGAATCCCCTCAGGTGGGGACTTTGGGGGCCCCTGGCCTGCTGTGATGTGGGGGGCTAGGAGCCATGCACTGAGGCACACAGAGGGAGACTGCTCATGGGGTGACTGTCAGGGGTTGAAGAGGATGTGGGGGCAGCAACAGCCGGAGAGAGGGCGTTCCTGTGTCCTGTGCCCCTCTTCAGTGCCTGTTCAGGGCGCTCCTCCCAGCCTGGAGGTCAGGTGTGTGGGGTCTTCTGAGCTCTCGTATCCTGAGATGTGCTGAGGCCCCACATCCACGGGTCCAGTGTGCGACCCCACCCTTCTCTCTGCCCCATAGTATCCGTTGTTCGAGGCTCTCTTCCGCAGTCAGCACTACGCCCTCCTCGACAATTCCTGCCGTGAATATCTTTTCATCTGTGAATTCTTTGTCGTATCTGGCCCAGCTGCTCATGACCTGTTCCATGCTGTCATGGGCCGCACACTCGCCATGACTCTGGTAAGCCCCGGATTCTGTCTTTTACCCTCCATTCTCAGGGCTCATCCACAGCCAATGGGTCACAAGCAGCAGTATTGAAATCAGGGGTGTCCCGTTCTAAAGAGTGTAAACCTTTTATCTCACAACATGACCCCCTAGGGAACCCTCAGAACTCAGGGATCCTGTTACTTCCTCTGCTTTTCCACAGCACAGAGCAACACCTCTGAATCCTGGCCCTTTGCCTCCATCCCAAGCTCAGCCCTGGCTTCTGCTGTGAGGAACTTACAGAGTGGAGGCCTGTGAGCAAGTCAGGGCCCCTGGAGGTGCCTGTGGACAAGGAAGGAGGGGTCTCCCTAGCCAGGGCTTTGTCCCGTAGAAATGTCCATCCGTTTGCTCACAGCCACCCGAACAGCAAACTGACATTCCATTGCCTGCCTGTTGCTGTGTCACAGAAACACCTGGAGTCCTACCTGGCCGACTGCTACGACGCCATTGCTGTTTTCCTCTGTATCCACATCGTTCTCCGATTCCGCAACATCGCAGCTAAGAGGGATGTCCCTGCCCTGGACAGGTCACCGAGCCCCGGGCCTGGGTGCCTAAAGGCTTCAGCTTTTTTTTTTTTTTTTTTGCCTGAGACAGGGTTTCTTTGTATAGTTTTGGTGCCTAGATCTTGCTCTGTAGACCAGGCTGGCCTTGAACTCACAGAGATCCGCCTGGCTCTGCCTTCTGGGTGCTGGGATTAAAGCATGCACCACCACCGCCCGGCCAAGCTCCAGCCTTTTATCTTACACAGACAACTCCATCCTGACCCTGACTCTTCCTCACCTGATATCCTTCCCCCTCCTGTGTGTGTCCCAGAGGCAGCATCGGCCACATGCACATACACACACACACACACACACACACACACACACACACACACACACACGCTCACCATTCCCCTGAAGCGCTGCACTCCCCCGGCCTGCCTGCACCCCAGCCAGCTGACCTGTGATTCTGATTAAGCCCACAGGTACTGGGAGCAGGTGCTTGCCTTGCTGTGGCCTCGCTTTGAGCTGATCCTGGAGATGAATGTCCAGAGTGTCCGCAGCACCGACCCCCAGCACCTTGGGGGCCTGGACACTCGGCCCCACTATGTGAGGGCTGGTGAGGGTCACAAGGGGATCTTGTGGCCACACTCAGTGGTGTGGTGGTCACCCTCGGTGGTGGGGTGGTCACTGCAGGAGGAGGGAGGGACTGGGGACAGGAGTTGCAGAGGCAGCTGGGAGGTTGTGTCTGCCAGGCAGGCTGATGGGAGTCTTCCCACCTGCTCCTAGATCACACGCCGCTATGCTGAGTTCTCCTCTGCGCTTGTGAGCATCAACCAGACCATCCCCAATGAGCGCACCCTGCAGCTGCTGGGACAGTTACAGGTGGGGCTGGCAGGACAGACTTCCCTCAGGGGGCGGGGCCTGTGATCTGGCTTTCTCCTTCCTGCCTCTGTGTGGCTTGTGCAGGTGGAGAATTTTGTCCTCCGAGTGGCTGCGGAGTTCTCCTCCAGGAAGGAGCAGCTTGTGTTTCTGATCAACAACTACGACATGATGCTGGGTGTGCTGATGGTAAGGCTGCTCCCCCGGGGGTCCCCAGGGCTGTCAGCCTCACAGTTCAGTGCCTGAGCCCTGATTCTGGCAGTGTCTGCAGGGTGGCCTGACTGGATGGGGGTGGGGGTGCTGGCCTGAGGCAGCTCCCAAGTTCCTCCTCCTGGTGTCTTCCTCAGGAGCGGGCAGCTGAGGACAGCAAGGAGGTGGAGAGCTTCCAGCAGCTGCTCAATGCTCGCACACAGGTAGGGCCTGGGCGTGGAGGGAGACCTGGTGCTGCTGGGCTGACCTCAGTGTGCAGCCATTACGACTCACTGCCTTGTTGCTCGTCTGCTTCACTTAATTTTTCTATGATGTTAATAACTTAAGAGCAAAATAAAACTATAACTGTGTATGTATGTGTGTGCACATGTCAAAACAACCAGTTCTGCTCTGCAGGGGATTAGTGTGTGTGTGTGTGTGTGTGTGTGTGTGTGTCTGTGTGTGTGTGTGTGTATGTGTGTCTGTCTGTGTGTATGTGTGTGTATATGTCTGTGTATGTCTATGTGTGTGTGTGTCTGTGTGTATGTGTGTCTATGTCTATGTGTGTGTGTGTGTCTACATGTATGTATGAGCACGTGTGCAGCACATGTCTTGAAGCACATGGAGTCAGGACAACTTCAGGACTGGGCTCCTCTCTTGCTTCTCCACTTTGTGTTTTGGGGACCAGTGGCCAGCTCTTCCCCCTGAGGCAGCTCATCGGCTCTTGGTTTTGGAAGAGACAATCCTTGGGTCTTCCTCTACACCTTGTCAGACCACCACCTAAAAGTGGAAGCTCACGGAGGCCGGCTGCTCTGTGGAGCGTCACCTCCTAGTCGTCCCAGTCCAGGCTGGGGTCCTTTGTCCCCTGGACTCCTGACTCTGTTGGGACTGGCATGTCTCTCTAGGAATTCATTGAAGAGCTGCTGTCTCCCCCCTTCGGGGGTCTGGTGGCGTTTGTGAAGGAGGCTGAAGGTTTGATTGAGCGAGGACAGGCCGACCGACTTCAAGGGGAAGAAGGTATGAGGCTGTTGTCAGGGACCATGGGGAGGTGACTGGAAAGGACAGTAAGGTGCAGCTTACAGGTGGCACAGCAGGGAAGACCTGGCTGGGGGGTAGCAGGGAAGCCCTGCTTGATGGTGAGCATGGCTGTGCCCTGGGCAGACCTTGCCGGGGTGGATGGTTCCCTGGCCTGGTCACTCTCTGACACCCTCTGTCCTCCTGTGGCAGCCCGAGTCACTCAGCTGATCCGTGGCTTTGGGAGTTCCTGGAAGGCCTCCGTGGAGTCTCTGAGTCAGGATGTCACGCGGAGTTTCACCAACTTCCGAAATGGAACCAGCATCATCCAGGTGCCTGCCACCCCAGCCCTTTGCCCGTGTCCCACGCTTGGGTGTTTTCTCGCTCTTTCCTCTGGGAAGGTCAGCGACCAGCTGTGTCTGAGCTGTGAAGCTCTAACCGTCCTGCCCCGGTCTGTCTGACCCCCGACTCCTCTGTGCAGGGGGCGCTGACCCAGCTGATCCAGCTCTACCATCGCTTCCACCGGGTGCTGGCACAGCCGCAGCTCCGGGCGCTGCCGGCCAGGGCGGAGCTCATCAACATTCATCACCTCATGGTGGAGCTCAAGAAACACAAGCCCAACTTCTGACTCGGTCCCCGGGGTGACGGCTCCCATGCGCTCTGAATGTCACACACTGACACTGGGACCTGACGGCTCCCACGGGCTCTGCATGTCACACTCCGTCCCCTGGGTCCCCTTCCCCTTCCTGTTGTCTCTCAGGCTCCCACACTCCTCACCGCCTCCGCTGCAGGATTCTGCCTCAGCAGAGCGTGTGCAAGTCTGCTCCTCCCTGGACGTGGAGGGGACGTTATCATTCCTGTCCCTGTCCCTCCTCCCCTGTGTGTTCACACCTGTGAAAGCTCCCCCACCTCAGTCTCTGATCGACTCTCAATCTTAGGACAGGGCAGTGGAGGCCGCCTTCCCTCTCTTGTAGCTTGGTCGTCTGCGGTCTCCACTTGAACACTAACCCATCACCTCCTGGCTGGGGGTTCAGGCTGTCTGTCTGTCTGTCTGTAGGCAATAATAAGCACTTAAAGTACTGTGACAGCATCCCTTCCTTTGTCCTGACACCTTCAAGTTCTCCAGCATTTATTTCCTGTAGACATCTCCGGTTTCCAGCCTGGGGGGCATGAGGAAGAAGGCGGGGTGGTAACCTCGGTCCGTCAGTGTTTCTGACCCAGGGTGGCTGGGTTGCTTAGGAGGGACTGCTCTGTAGCTCTCCAGGAAGGTGGCACATGTCAGAAGGCCTGGGGACATGGACAGCTTTGGGCCCTGTCCTGAGGCTATGGTGGGAAAGTCCACACGTCTGGGATTGTCTGTCTGAGCCCCTAAGTGGCTGTCACAGCTCCTCTGAGGGGAGGGCCTGCCCCCCTGCACCCATATGGGGCCGGGGTGGACCTGGCTCCAGAGCATACGTCTTGTCTTTTCCATGTGGCCCTTCCTGCTGCCCTGCTGATGTGCCCAGTGAACTGCAGAACAGAGTTTCTCAACCTTCCTGACGCTGCCACCCTTTGATACATTTCCTCACGTGTGGTGACCCCAACCTCAAAATTATTTTCATTGCTATGCCATAACTAATTTTGCTACTGTTATGAACCCTAATGTAAATATCTGTGTTTTCTGATGGTCTTCAGCAATCCCTATAAAAGGGTCTTTCAGCCCCCTAAGGTTCGTGACCCACAGGTTGAGAACCACTGCTCTAGAGTGAAGGAACATCCTTGACCAAGTCTTTTGGGGGTTTTCAAGACAGGGTTTCTCTGTGCAGCCCTGGCTGTCCTGGAACTCACTCTGTAGGCCAGGCTGGCCTCGAACTCACAGAGATCACGTGCCTCTGCCTCCCAAGTGCTTGGACTAAAGGCGTGAGCCACCACCATCCAGCACCCCTGACCCAGCCTTAAAAGCCAGTGTGGTTTGTAGACCTGTAATCCCAGCTAATTGGGAGACTGAGGCATGGGATGGAAAACCTGCTTGGGTTACAGAGTAAGTTCAAGGCCATCCTGGACCAGGTCTTAAAAGTAAAAGTGCTGGTGGAGAGATGGCTCAGCAGTTAAGGGCACTGGCTGCTCTTCCAGAGGTCCTGAGTTCAATTCCCAGCATCACATGATGGCTCACAGCCATGTGTACTGGGATCTGGTGTCCTCTTCTGGCATGAATGTGTATTGCAGCTAGATGGCCATATACATGAGATCAATAAATCTTTAGAAATTAAAAAAAAAAGTGGGTGGGGGTGGGGAATGTCATTCAGTGGCAGGAAGCTCGCCAGGCAGACATCAGTCTATAGGTTCCTTAGACAATGGGGGAAATTTCAGGTGAAAGAAGCGTCATCTCCTCCACCCCATCACGTTCAGGTCCTTGGCCAGTGGCGGCTGTGAGCCGGTGCACCTAAGGGTCCTGCATGTTGGAGCCCAGATAAGGGAAAGGAAGGGGGAAGACTCTTGATTGGGTCACGTGTCTCGTGGGCGGAGTCAGTGCTGTCCTTATGGACCTTGCCCTGTCCTCCACCATTTTCCCCCTTCCTTGGGCCTAGTTTCAGCGTTTACAGTCTCTCTCTGGCTCCCAGGTTCCTTGAGACTTACCCGTCACAGTACTAGGCTGTGCGGGGCGAGGGTAGGGGGCACGGGGGACACAAGCTCACACCAGACCCGGCCCTGGAGTCCTTCATGGTCCTTTCTCACCACACCTTACCACCTACTCCAGCCCCTCCCCAGGTGTCAGTCTTGGGGACCCCTGTGTTCTGGTCTCTCCTTATAGCCCTGGCTGTCCTGGAACTTGCTGTGTGGATCAGGAACTCAGAGATGCTCCTGCCTCTGTCTCCTGATGGCTGGGATAAAAGGTGTTCAACAAGAAAACGGGGACCCTCTCTCTGGGTGAGTTACATCAAACTCAGTTAGTGGGCTGAGGTGTGGTTCAGTTAGGACGCGCTCAACATGCAGGAAGCCCTGGGTTAAATCCCGGGCCACGTCAACAACTAAAGAGAAGGAAGCTAACGCTGTGATGTGAGGGGCTCTGAGAGGACAGCCTGTTCTTCAGTGTGGTCCAGACAGCCTGGGAGGTTCCTGAACCAGCCAGCAGTTGGGGACTCTGCAGCCTGCAGGCTGATGGGACATTTAACTTTGCCCTGTGGGTCTGGGGACCCTCGGAAGCCGCGATTCCACCAATGGCCGTCAGGGGGCAGCAGGACCCAGGATCGGAGCTGGTCCAGGTTCCTGCCCACCTGAGCCCCTGTGAGCACTGAATGATGGGGATGCAGGGAGGTGTCATCCATGCCCCTTCATCCCTAAGCAGAGAGGGAATTTCGCTTCAGCCCCGAATACTCTGTTTTGTGGTTTGCTCGAGTCCTTGTGATCTCCGGGCTGAAACTCAACTGCAGAGGAAGATTTCTCCTCAAGCTCCTCCCCAGATCATTACTCAACATCACAGGCTCCAGTTGTGGACAATCTCTCTCTCTCTCTCTCTCTCTCTCTCTCTCTCTCTCTCTCTCTCTCTCTCACACACACACACACACACACACACACACACACACACACACACACGATCCTGGCACCTGGCATGCTGAGACAAGACAGAAAGATCAAGAATTCAAGGTCAACCTGGGCTACTGCAAGATTAAGAAAACAGGCACACAGGTCAGCAGGTCTGGGGCCACTCTGCAGGGGGAGCTGTGTCAATTTCCCCTTCCCTTGCTTATCTCCAGGACCAGTGTGAACATCTAGTGCAGGGGACCCTGGAGTCGTGTAGGAGGGGCTTGGAGGTGACCCTCGTACTGAAACGACCCCCAGTACTGTTCAGGGTGGTCTGTCTTTAGAGAAATCTCATTTCCTCCGTTTATTTTTCTTTCTTTTAAAAAATATTTATTTCTATGTGTATGGGAGTTTTGCCAGCATGTATGTCCATGAACCATGTGAATGCAGTGCCCCAGAAAGCCAGAAGAGGGCGACATATTCCCTTCTTACAGGATGGTGTGAGCTGAGAACCTAACCCAGGTCCTCTGGAGGAGCAGTGAGCTCTCTTTATCCATGAGCAATCTCCCCAGTCCCATACTTATCCTTGGAAGTGACATCGTCTTCATTTTTATTCTGAGTTTTCTGTGGTTCTTTTTTCTGCCGCTCAGGGCCTCACTCAGGGCCTGAGCCACCAACACCCCCTGACCCCCCTGCAGAGAGAGTTTGAAAGGAGAAGCTGTGTGTTCTCAGGGTCAGAGTCCAAGCCATGTACACACTGATCAAAGAGAAGGAGTCTGTCCCCACTGTGTGCACTCTACAGGAAGGTCTGGTGTCCTCCAGCACCAATACAATGTGAACACAACTCACACATGGAACTTTCCAGGTGGCCAGGTTCTCCTGGAAGGTCCCCAGCTCAACTGGGTGTGTTGACAAAGTGCTTCTTATACTCTACCCATGTCTATGTTTTAATTTGTGGTCTCTGATTACATCTTTATCCCAAAGCTTTAGTTCTATCCTTTGAAATAACCATAAAACCGTGTCCATTGAGATTTTCCCCCCATATATTGGGAATGTGGCTCAGTGAATAGAGTTCCCACCATGTACACCCCAGGCCCTGGGTTCAATTCCTCAACACCTCCCAAACTAGGGTGGTGGCACACTGGATGGCCAGGAGAGATGACTCCGTGGGTACAAGGGTTTGCCACCAAGTCTGACCACGTGAATTCAGTCCCCAGAACCCACAATGGAAAGAGAAAACTGGCTTCCCCAAGTTCTCTTCTGACCAGACACACACACACACACACCCACACCCACACACACACGGCTGGTACATGCCCTCATTTGCACACCACACACACACAGTAATACTATAAACACCTAAAATAGTTTAACATTTTCCTTGATTATGTTTGTATGGCTTAACTTTCAGTACTGATGGTTTCTCCTCACAGTGTGGGTTTTGGACACAGGCAAATTCACCCACTCAAAGTTTGGAGGAAAACTGGACACAATGTATGCACTTGTGTTTCTGTGTTCTTCAACATGAAATCTTGTTTCCTCTTTTGATTTTCGTTTCATTGATTTACTAATTCTGTGAGGGAATGCATGTGTCATGATGCCTGTGTGAGGCTCAGAGGATAGCTTCTGGGAGTTGGTTCCTGTAGCTGGAGGGCTTCTCTCCAGGTTCCACCAAGCCCCGCAGTTCCACAATCCACGTATAAAATAATCACTCAGATGCTTATCACTTATAAACTGTATGGCCATGGCAGGCTACTTGCTAACTGTTCTTATATCTTAAATTAACCCATTTCTATAAATCTATACCTTGCCACGTGGCTGATGGCTTACCGGCATCTTTACATGCTGCTTGTCCTGGCGGTGAATGCAGTGTCTCTCCCTCCTTCTTCCTGTTTCCCCAATTCTCCTCTCTCCTTGTCCTGCCTATACTTCCTGTCTGGTCACTGGCCATCAGTGTTTTATTTATATAGAGCGATATCCACAGCACTTCCCCTTTTCTTATTTTTTTTAAAAGGAAGGTTTTCACTTTAACATGGTAAAATTACATATAACAAAACAATTATCGAGCAAGAATTGCAGTTACAATATTAAAGAAGATGTCCTATCTATCTTATATTTGTGAGTTTAAGGTTTTATATCTAACTTATCTTTTATCATAACTGAGGAAATTACAACTATCTAGTTTTCAACCACATCAAAGACCTGAGAAGGATCATAATGGTACCTGAGAAATGGTAGATGGATGCAAGCAACTTTCGGGAATCTTGCAAGAGTAGACCAAGACAGCTGGCAGCCTGGACAGTCACCTAATGTTTTTTAGCATTGTTGGCCCATTCAAATTTGGCTACAGGCCTAGAGAATCTGACAGACCATTTTCATAAGCAGGAATTCTGAAAGACCATCTTACCCTGTCTTGGCAGAGTACAGTGGTCGCTTTCCTTGTGTCCCGCTTGTCCAGAAAGGACAGCATTGCATTTGTACTATCAGCCGTCAAGACTAGGGCAGTTCTTTGCCCAGTAGGCCATTTTGTGCCAAGAAGACAAACTTCCAAATGGAAATGTCTTAGAAGCCCTACATTCTCTCTGGATCAACTTGGTGCAGCCGCCGGGCGGTGGTGGTGCACGCCTTTAATCCCAGCACTCGGGAGGCAGAGACAGGCGGATCTCTGTGAGTTTGAGGCCAGCCTGGTCTCCAAAGCGAGTTCCAGGAAAGGCACAAAGCTACACAGAGAAACCCTGTCTCGAAAAACCAAAAAAACAAACAAACAAACAAAAAAACAAATTGGTGCAGCCAGGAGCAATTGTGTCTCACGTCAACAGAATTCTAAGTTCTTTAAATGCCATATTCTCTAGGTCTGTGAAGTGTTTGAAGATTATCTATCTATCTGAAATATATGTATACCTAGAAGACTTAACTAACATGGCTACAAATATGATTATCATAGATGACTAATTATTAATCTATTTTAATTATCTATTACAATTTTAAATGAGTTACATAATACCTCAAACAAGAATATATATATATATATACATATATACAGTATAACAAAATTAACTTCAAGTTTGTATCAATAAACTAAAATCTATACCAATGTAAAACATTTTAAACAAGTTGTTCTTTAAAAGTAGGTTCATTAATCTACCCTTTTATCTTATCATCTCTATATCCTCCTATATATCTATATCATATCCCCTTTTGTTTTTTAGAAAGAGATCACATTTATAATCAACCTGTTTTAAATAAAAATATTGGTTTTTCTCTGTCCCACACCAGAGGGCTCTTCTGATTTGGGACACAAGAATCTCTTAAACATTTTTTTTAAAGCAATATGTCTGGATTTAGAGGGGGAGTAAGCCAATTCCACCTCTAAAGCCAGCTTGGTATATTTGGGAATTTGGGCGTAGCATCTCTTACTACTTCCTGCTGGAGGGGGCTGCTATATCTTATGGGGACACAAAGAAAATTTTGGGGGTAAGGGGTAGTCCATGAGGCTCAATTGTGTGAAGCAGTTGCCTTGAAACCGCTCTGGATGTTGGATCATCTGGGCCATGGTGTCATCGGAGATCTTTCAGGTGGTCTTGGCTGGTCAAACCTGATGTATCTTAATCTGGAACAAATCCATAGCCTCTGGCTTTCTGTGGAAACAAAAGCAGAACCTCTTTTCCAAAGTAAAATATCCTTATATCCAAATTTTGAAGTAAAGGAACCTTTAAAATTTACATTTTGGCATAATTGAACAGCTTCTACAATCAAATGTTTTTCTTTAGTTACAAATATCAAAGACAACATAATCCAGATTTTCTGTGTGATAGCCATCTTTACGTGGCTTATTACCTTTACTGTTTTTTTAAACACTTTATTTATAGATACTATTTGTTTATATAACGGTATATATTTTTTTCTCTTTTAAGTCTACGTACATTTTAAATGCATTATAAACTATTTCATCTGAATCAGTCTTATTGTGAACCTATTGCTTTAAACTGTAGCCTTCTAAGCCTGAAACGGTGCTGTGTCTGCTGGCTCCGCCCCCTTCAGCTTTTCAACATGGCTGTGGTACGTTTTTCTCCACCTCTGGGAGTCATCAAGTCTCAGAAATAGTAGGTCTACACTTTTATCAAAGCAGCGTGTAGCCCAGAAACCTTTTTTTTTTTTTTAAAAAATACTAGTAAAGACTAAATCTACCACACAGCGTAATGTGCCGCTGGCAGATGCCTCATTCTGACCATACTGCTGATCAAACACACACGCCAGGAACCCGCCAGTGTTCAAACCTGCATTTTGTGGCGTCTAGCTGCCTGTATGAGACAAGAAGCAGGAACCTGGTTTTGGCTCTGTTTAGAATTGGTTATTAAATAGTCTCAGGTTTAAGGTGGAAACTTGAGCCATCGGGTGCCATTTGTTGCTGGAGGACTTCACTCCAGGTTCCACCAAGCCCCGCAGTCCCACAATCCACGTATAAAATATTCACTCAGACACATATATTACTTATAAACTGTATGGCCGTGGCAGGCTTCTTGCTAACTGTTTTTATATCTTAAATTAACCCATTTCTATAAATCTATACCTTGCCACATGGCTGGTGGCTTACTGGTGTCTTTACATGCTGCTTGTCCTGGCGGTGAATGCAGTGTCTCTCCCTCCTTCTTCCTGTTTCCCCAATTCTCCTCTCTCCTTGTCCCGCCTATACTTCCTGTCTGGTCACTGGCCATCAGTGTTTTATTTATATAGAGAGATATCCACAGCAGGTTCTTCCCTTCATGTGGCTTCCCTGGATCAAGCTCAGGTCATGAAGCTTGGGGACAAGCCCCTTCACCCCTCTGAGCCATCTCGATGGTCCCCTTGGAGACCAGTGGGTTTGGACTTTTGCGTTTGAAGGTTCTCTGCATTCCTGGACTTGGCTCACAGGAGAGCCGGCCACCCTGACATTAGGAAAGGCGTTTACTGCCCTGATGAGTAGCAGCGTCACCTTGGGTTGCCCCGGCCAGCAGGGTCTTCAACAGGGACCTAAAGGGAGGGCCGGCAAATGAAAGGGACAACAGACACAAAGAATGAGAGCAAGACAGGACGTCTGATCAAGCTCCAAAATTTTATTTTACTCTGAAGGTATATATAGGTAGGCAAAGGGGGTTGTGAGCAGGAAGGGACTTAATTATGGGGGTTGCAAATAAGAAAGGACTTAGTTATGGGCTGTTCGGCCAACAGAAAATGTTGCTCTGAAGGTTATCTATCTACCCTTGTCTAACTGCAGCTCATTCACCTGATGTCTGAGAAGAGGTTCTGGTATCTGTGGGAAGAGGTTCTGGTGCTCTGGAGACTTAAGCAAGGCCTAGATCTAAGAAAAGAGGAGAGAAGCCCAAATATGGCAGCATGTGTGTCAAGGGTCGCTTAGGCTTATGGCTCCCGTCATCTCCTCCCTTTTAATTATTTATGAAGGTCCAAGGTGGCGCTACAAATTCGCCTGGCAGTGATGGGCATTAACCAAGGAGGGAAAACATTGCCCTGATCCTCCCGGTTTATTATAGGTGTCTTTTGCTGGAGGAGGGGCCCTGGATGTATTCATCTTTAGACACCAACCCCTATGCAATCAGGGATATTCCTTGGGGGACCCAGAGGCAGAAAGCTTGGTCCTCCACCTTCAGTGCCATTGGCCTCTCACCTTCCTTGGTACCCAAGCTCTTCCCAAGTGGGGCAAGCTTCCATGTTTCTGGGTTTTCATGCAGTTCCCAAAGGACAGTCATCGCTGAAAGGCTCTGAGTGGCCTTGGTCGCCAAGATCAAGCCAACGATAATGGACCTGTGTAGGTTTGGATGCCAGGGAGTCTATTTGTTTTTTGATGAATCGGGTTAGCCTGCCAATTACAAAAGGACCCAAAGTTACCAATAACAAAATGCTGACTAATGGTCCTGTGAGAGGAATCAAAAGGGAGAACATGGATGATCTCCACCAGTCATCTGCCGTGGCAGAGAATCACTGCTTATGTAGCTCTAGGCTAAGTCTATGTAGCTTATTTATCTGGGTTTCTACCACACCAGACACATTAATATAATAACAACACTCTTCCCTCAGAAAAAGCCATGTCCCACCGTTTTCTGCTGTCCGCAGGTCCAAGGCCCGTCGGTTTGTAGGGCAACCTGTGCAAGGGAGGTTAACTGCCTCTGGGGGGAGGACAGGGATGCTGCAGAAGCCCCAATTGCTACCTGAAGTTGTTTGGATAGGAGAGCTGTTGTTATGAGGGAGTGACCCAGGGCTCCTCCTGCCAAGCCTGCAGAGACCAGGCAGGTGCTTCAGTCTAGAGGAAAATTCACACCCTCACCTCCCTCTTCTACAGAAGCTCCCTTGATTAATACAACCTCAGGCCACATGCTGGTGTGTCCAGTGCAGCACCAGGTCCCCTCACACTGAGGTCAGAGTCACCTGAGCTTCCCCTCAGCAAAGCCCTCCCTCCCTCTCCACCTGCCTTTCTGTCTTTGATCCATGATCCTATTTATTTTTTTATTCATTCATCAAACATTTATTGGGTATAAATGTTTGCTGGGTCCCAGGCACTGGATGTCACCATCCCTCACAATACAAAGATGGCTGCATCATGACAGAGATTGTCACCTTCTTGGTCTTCAAACATCTCAGCTAAACTCCTGAAGCTCCTGACTGGAGGTCACAAACCTAGAAGAGAAAACTGCAGGCCTGGAAGAACCTGGAGCAGGGGTGAATTAATTTCTATCTCTGGTGTTCCCACAATCTATTTTATAAAAGGTTCGTTAATTGTATGTCTATGAGTGTTTTTCTTGGCTGTATGTGTTTGTACCATGTGCCTATCTGGTGTCCACAGGGGCAGTGGAAGCCATGGAACAGGAGTTATGGATGGTGTGAGCCATGGTGTGGGTGCTGGGATTCGAACCCGGGTCCTCTGCAAGAGCAGCAAGTGCTCTTAACCCCTAAGCCATCTCTGCAGTGTCTGGATTATGTCTTTTAAATGAACTTAAATCTCCAGTCGACTCAGCCTGTAAATTCCCAAGTCACCACTAGGGGCAGCACCAGGATTCCCAGAGCTAGGGAGGGAGAAGGGACCTTGGGCAGAACACAGATCCAACAGAACAGACTGAGATGAGAACCTATGCATCCCTCCTCTTGGCTCATCCTACAACCCGGGTTAGATTCTGAAAGATGGGGAGAAGGAGAGGACCTCAGGGAGGGGCCTGGAAGGAGGCAGAAGCTCAGGAGACTGAAGTTCATGTCCTCAGCCCACAGTCTCCTGAGTCAGGGGCTTAGCTGGGCCTTGGGGGACAAGGATGGACAAACACCTCTTTATTTTTTTTTTAAAGATTTATTTATTTATTATGTATACAGTATGTATGACTGCAGGCCAGAAGAGGGCACCAGATCTGATCATGGATGGTTGTGAGCCACCATGTGGTTGCTGGTAATTGAACTCAGGACCTCTGGAAGAGCAGTCAGTGTTCTTAACCTCTGAGCCATCTCTCCAGCCAGACAAACACCTCTTAATGCTGTCTCTCACAGAGCCTAAGGGACAATGAGACAGGCACCATTCACAGGAACAAGAACAGGCCTAGTCCTCCATACAAACTAAAGAGATAAGAAATAAACAGAGAAGACGGGGTGAAGAGTCAAGACCAGGTCAGAGCCCAGGCTGACCTGTCACAGCAGCCCTGGCTGCTCACAATCCTGGGGATAGGACAAGGCTCTGTCATCCCAGTGTCCCTGTGATCACAGACTCTCAGCATGTGGTTCACGTGATGAAGAGAACAGAGCCAGGAGGTGACAGAGCTGAGGAGTGACCATGTCACAGCCAACAATGGACTGAGCTCCACCTGGACACAGTTCTGTTCACACTCAGCTCCCACAGCCTCATCTTGTCCATCAGATAACACACAGCATAATGAACACAGATTCTGGAAGGTTCTCCATGATGCCATTTATTTCCTCCACAAGCTCTAAGTATTTCAATCATTTAATTTACCCGCCAATCCACCTGCCAGATCAAGGATGTGAACATCAAGTTCACATTCAGATTCTTACTTTCAGTGGAAAGTGAGAAGATGCAGCTCAGGGCAGCATGGAGGTGACAGGATGGAGATGTCCCCTCCTGCCTGCTGGACCAGGAAGGTTGGCTGTGGAAGGGAACACAGGCAATGCAGGGACAGGGTCCTGGTGTGCAGGGGGGGCCGGGCTCCCCAGTTCTTCACATTGAGCCCACAGGGTCACAGGGAACATCAGACACTGTTGCTGAGAGTGAACTGAGGGGCTTAGGACGTCACAGGAGAGACCTGAGCACATCTCTGTCACTCTGTCAGGACGGGCAGCTGTCTTTACGCTACAAACAAGAGTCATGAACAATCACTGTAAAGACAACATCCCAAAACCCACCACTCACTCAAAGTGGGTTCTGGAGTCCCTGAACCCCAATCATGTCCACTTTCCCTCCCCAAATCAGATCCCAGAGTGTCACCTTCACTGCCTGGGAGAGAGACATCAGAGCTCTGGGCACTGTCCCTGCCTAGGGAAAATTATATATAGTCACAGGAAGGTGAAAACATGGCCTCTAGAAGATTTCACTGGAGGAGGTATTATGGGTTGGCAGAGCTCCCCAAATACTCCAGCTTCACCCCAAGGGCCTCAGGGACAATCCTGCTCCCCACACTTACCTGAAGCTGGAGTATAGTTCCCTCTCACTCCACCTGTGAGGAGAAAAGCTGTGAGAGACCAGGAAAGATCCAACCCTAGGAATTTTCCAGAACTGACAGCAGACCCAGGTCACAGACAGGAGCAATGAGGGGTGTGAATGTATCCCATTAGTGAGGCAGAGCACACTTCTAAAAGGGGCTGAGAGAGATCCAGACCTGCCCCTTCCTACCTGTGTTTCTCCTCCTCCACCACACAACAGCCCCCAGAGCTCCAATGATCACAGCTACAACAACAGCAATGATTGCCCAGATCTGGACTGGGGACTGAGGAGGCTCTGGGAAAGGATGGACAGGAAGTGAAGGTTGGGGGTCATGACCCCAGCTGTCAGCCCTGACCCTGCTCAGAATCTGCAGAGGGCTCCAGTTTCCCCTGACCCCAGCTCTGCACCCACACCCTCCTTACCCCATCTCAGGGTCAGGGGTTCAGGAAGACCCACATGGTGCACATGGCATGTGTATCTCTGCTCCTCCCCAGAAGGCACAACCAGAGATGCCCACTTCTGGAAGGTTCCATCCCCAGAAGGTCTGGTCTCCACCAGCTCCGTGTCCTGAGTCTGTTCCTCCCCATCCCTCTGCCAGGTCATGGAGATCTCAGCAGGGTAGAAGCCCAGGGCCCAGCACCTCAGGGTGCCGTCTCCTTTCAGTATGGGGTGATGGGTCACATGTGCCTTTGGGGGATCTGTGAGGACAAATTAATAAATCCCTCAATTAACAAGATAAACTGAAATCTGCAAAGACAAAGTTAAACCAATGCTGACACTAAACTGTGTCTGTTTGGACAATTCTGTCATCACACTAGTGACCTCAGGGAGAGCTGGTCCCCTCATCACAGAACTGCACATTTACACTGACCAGCATAACTGTCTGTCCAAGTGAACAGCCATCACCAAATGCAGCAGAAATGTGGTGAACCTCTGACACTCAGCCAGAGAAAATGACTCCCCAAGCCGTGCCTCTGGGGGACAAGATACAAGGTATTGTCACCAGGACCCCTGGAAGTGTGCTGTGGAGCCCAGGGCAGCACTCCATGGGACACAGCAGTGCTCACAGGGGTGTGTGGATTGTCCCTGTCACTCCTGTCCTGGAGCTGCAGAAGACCCTGTCTCTGAGGAAGTTCAATTCCTAATCCACTGAGCAACACTGTGACTTTGGGGCTGAGGGAGAGGAGCCCCTGGATGTTAATATAGCAGAAAACAGTCTAAGCTCACAGGAACCTTTCTAGTTTAAAGGAAACACTGGCTTGTCTAGTTACCCAGATTAGCAGAGTTGTGTCCGCCCCACCCCCACCCTGGCTCCTGTGGAGACTGATACAGACGATAAAGGGGAGAGAAACAGTATCACCCCAGTGAGGGGGAAAAAAACCTGACTAAAAGCAAAATGACAACTTAAAAAAAAAAGGAAGGAAGGAAGAAAAGAAAAAGCCCCCCACAATTTCGTATTCACCAGGGCACCCCATAAGTGCTCACGTGGCCATTCTAGGAATAGACAGAGTTGGGGTGTGGGAGGGATATAAACCTCACCCACAGGAATCTGGGAGAATGTATTCTTTGGAAGGTTCTAGAAACTGTGGAAACAGCCTAGGGTAGGGGCGTCCCTGTCTCCCATCAGGAAAGGAGACTTCCGGTCCTGGCGTGTAAGGCTGACACACTCAGATGACAGGACTCAGTTTCCACAGACCCTGGTGTGGGCAGAGACCCCGGCCTGGCGAGGCCATGGCTGACAGCGGCTGCAGACTGCAGGAGCCACTGTGGTTAGGTCGGGATCTCCTCTCCCTCCTCTGAGACAGATTTGCAGCTGTCCAGGGAGAAGGCTGAGCCTGGGGATCAGTGCGGTCCCTGCCATGCTGGATCAGGAGACCCAGGGACACTGTCTGCCCTGAGACAGGGGCATGACCCCAGCTGAGGGGTTTCTTCTTCCTCAGGACTGAGCCCAGCCCAAGGCAGAAGGAGGAGCTGCCCGCGGCCCTGCACCTGTGCGCTGCAGCGCGTCCTTCCCGATCTCCAGGTATCTGTGCAGCAACTCCACGCACCGGCCCTCCAGGTAGGCCCTCAGTCTCTCTGCAACACCAGCCTGCTCCCACTTGCGCCGGGTGATCTGCGCCGCCGTGTCCGCCGCCGTCCACGTCGTCAGGTCGTCGTTCAGGGCGATGTAATCACGGCCGTCGTAGGCGACCTGATGGTACCCGCGGAGGAGGCGCCCATCCGACCCCATGTCACAGCCGGACATACGCTGGATGGTGTGAGAGCCTGCGGGGACCCCGCGGTCAGCCCCGCCCACCCGCGGTCAGCCCCGCCCACCCGCGGTCAGCCCCGCCCACCCGCGGTCAGCCCCGACCCGCGGCCCCGCCCACTCGCGGACTCCCCTAAACCGAAAGGGAAACCGGGTCCCGGTCCCCGACTCTCCTCCCGAACCTCGGACCCGGGACTCGGGCCGACTCCGGCCCGTACGTAGGGACGTGGAGGAGTCGTGACCTCCGACCCGCGTCACTCACCGCCCTCACTCTGGTTGTAGTAGCGGAGCGCGGTCCTCAGGTTCACTCGGGCAATCTGCTCCTTGTTCTTGGCTCTCAGCGTCTCCCTCTCCCAATACTCCGGCCCCTCCCGCTCCACCCACGGCGCCCGCGGCTCCATCCTCGGAGTCTCCGCGTCGCTGTCGAAGCGCACGAACTGCGTGTCGTCCACGTAGCGGACTTCCATGAACCGGGGCTCCCCGAGGCCGGGCCGGGACACGATGGTGAGGAAATACCGCAGCGAGTGCGAGCCTTTTGGCGGCGCGCGGTGAGACCCCGACCCTCCTCCCGGGATCCCGGGCGGGTGCGCGGCCCGGGAGGGGAGCAGGGCGCGGGGCTCGGGACGCGGTGGAGAAGGGCGGGAGGGTCTGGCTGGGCGACTCGGGGACGCGGCTTCCCCGGGGCCGCCCCCGCCCTCCCCGCAGAGTCGTTTCCCTCCCGACCCCGCACTCACCCGCGCGGGTCCGGGTCGGGGCCAGGGCGGCCGCCAGCAGCAGGAGCAGCGCGCGCGGAGCCATCGCCCCCATCTCGGATCTGGGGCGTCTGAGTTCCGCGGGCTGCGGCGACGTTGATTGGTTCTCCGGATCTCGGCACCCAATGGGGGTGAGAACAGGACATTTGTCATCAGTGTCCGGGCAGAAGGACCCGACACAGGTCAGGATCTGGAGAAGTGAAACTGGGGACCTGGGGATCCCCAGCCCTGGGCTTCCACCCCAGACCTCACCGCCTGGGGACTGAGACTTTGCTGAACTCTGTGCTGCAGGACGGAGCGCTGTTTGTCATGGTGTCTCTGAGCCGCCTGAGGACAACTGTCTCCTCAGGTTAGTCAGGATGAAACCTAAGAGCACGAAGTTTCCAGATAAAATACACACAGCACTTAAAATGAATGTTCACGGAAACAGGTGCTGTAGGAGTCCTGGTGAGGGTGTGAGGCTGCCGTGGACACCTTCATCGGGAGGTAACCGGAGTTTTCACAGCCCTGGTCAAGCACTTTTGACACTGTGTTATCTGTGACTCTCCGTGCTGGAATCTCACTCTCCTCTGCTTTCACTTTCTACTTCAGTTATGTGTGGCTGGGATTTGAAGACATCAAGTCAACATCTACAGAAACAAAAAATTTATAAATTTATTTTTTTTCCACACTACAGAACAGGGATGAAACCTCAAGTCCCCAGTAAGTACCTCTGCCATGAGAATTACCTCTGCCCAGTGTCCACACTGCACAGGCCTGAGGAACTCAGGAGCCAGCTGTTATGAGACCCAGGGCTCCACAGGCCTGTGACATTCATCTCCTTCATCTCATCAGCTCATCAAGTGTGAGTGAAGGTCACAGAGAGAATGAGAGGTCACAGGTTATGTAACGTCTACCACACCATCGTCATTATTCTGATTTATTATTAGTTACAGTTCCTTTCTCACTGTGATTTATTCACTAAAGCAACTGTACCATGGCAGTGTGTGGACACAGGGAACCATGGCATGTAGACAGGGATCAGTGCCCTGCTGTGCTTGGTCTCCACGGGGGTCTCTTCCCAGTGGAGAAGGGGGTCTACTGTGCTGAGACAAAGACCAGGTCCACACAGACATCTCAGGACTATGGAATAAAGATCCGTGTAAAACACAACCACCTGGAGCCACATATGATCATCTGGGTAGAAACACTAGGAGTCTGAGTGTAAGCACCAGGCTGTGAAGACAGAATCCTGAGTGAAGAGGGAAAAAAAAATCTCAATTTACAGATGAGATTCCTGAGCATCAGGCTTGGCAGTGCGAGCTGCCCCTGCAGGTGAACACAGGAGCCTGGTCTCTGTGGGAGTCTGTGTGGTGCTTGCAGGCCAGAGCCTCTGTTTAAAGAGAAGCATCTCTCCACTGCATCCCCAACACACATATTTGCCATTGGATTCCCAGAAGTGACTTTTCTTCTAGAAGATCCAGGGAATCCTTCTTCTCTTCAGAAGTGGGAAGAGGAAGGTTGAGGAGAGAACTAAGTGAGTCTGGCCTGGGGGGTCTCTCCTGGTGTTTTCTTGTCTTTTTTTTTAAGATCAGTCTGGCCTTGAACTCACAGAGACATGAAGCAGGCTTTCTTTCAGACCACCAACCAGCTCCCAAATCATGACAGAGAGACTTATTATCAGTTATGAATGCTTGGCCTTAGCTTAAACGTATCTCTAGCCAGCTTTTCCAAGTCAAGTGAACCTGTCTCTCTTCATCTATGTTTTTCCTCGGGGCTTTTTACCATTACGTCCTTCCTTTAGTGTGTCTTACTTTTCTGCTTCCTCTGTGACTGGCTGGGTAACTGGGTGGTTGCCTGGCTGGCCCATCCTGTCCTTCTCCCCCTTCTTTTCTTCCTCTTCTCTTTTCTCTCTGCCCCAGCCTCGTCCATCCCTCCTCTGCCTAGCCATTGGCTGTTCGGCTTTTTATTAGATGAATCAGGTGCCTTAGGAAGGCAAGTTGAGACATGTGTTGTGCCGTGTTCAGTTCATGTGGGTCCGTGGAAAATATGGTTACTCTAGGATGAATTTTAGCCTTCGTGGCCACAGGGGAGTCAGCCTCTGGTCAACTGACCAACTGTAGCTTTACAAAAAGGATTTTTATGGCTATACAATTTACATCTTTAGCAAGTCAATTTTCATATACCAAAACCTCTTATCTAACGCTGTCCAAAGACACAAATAGCAAAGGAATTCTCAGTCCCAGGACATCTCTGTTTTCCTCCTACAACCAACTTTTGCATAGGCTTTGAACCTTTAGGAAATCATGGTAAGATTTATATACCTCAAGCCTAAGGTACCCTACACAAAAGGTAGTAGTCACAAAAGGCGGATCAAAGCTGGTGCTAACACTCCAGAATCAAACCAGCTGCAGAGTTCTGCAGAAACTCTTGCTACAGAAACAGCAGCACATCTTCACATAATTAAACAAATACAGCATAAACAAATATAACACGTCTTTATATAGTTAAAAAATAATACTCTACAACAGACCCACCTGCCTGTGCATCCCAAGTCCCGGGATTAAAGGCTTGTGTCACACACCTGGCTTAATTACTTTTCTAGGGCTGTAAGAAGACACTGTGAACCTGGCAACTTATAAAAGAAAGTTTAATTTGGTCCTCAGTTTTCAGAGAGTTTGAATCCAGGATGTTAGAGGAAAGGTGTGGTGGCAGGAAGAGCTGAGAGCTCACATCTCAATCCACAAGCAAGTGTCAGAGTCACTGGGAATAGTGGTGGTCTCTTAAAACCTCCATGCCCAGCCCCGGTGACACACCTCCTCCCACAAGGCCACTCCTCCTGATCCGTCCCAAGCAGTTCCATCAACTGGAACTGAAGTATCCTGTAGCTGGAGTTTTCTCTCTGGGTCCCACCAAGCCCCGGAAGTCCCACAGCCCACGTATAAAATAAACACACAGACACTTACATTATTTATGCATTGTATGGCTGTGGCAGGCTTCTTGCTAACTGTTCTTGTATCTTAAATTAACCCATTTCTATAAATCTATATCTTGCCAAGTGGCTTGTGGCTTACCGGCGTCTTTACATGCTGCTTATCATGGTGGTGGCTGGCATTGTCTCCCCAACTCAGCCTTCCACTTCCCATAATTCTCCTCTCTCCTTATCCCATCTATACTTCCCTCCTGGTCACTGGCCAATCAGTGTTTTATTTATCCAGAGTGATATTCACAGCACTTCCCCTTTTCTTTTTTCCCCCCAAAAAGTAAGGTTTTAACTTGCACATAGTATAATTACCAATAACAAAACAATTACCAAACAAGATTTACAGTTATAATATCCAGTCTATTTACAGTTTATTTGGCAAAATTAAAGAAGATATCCTATCTATCTTATATTTGTGAGTCTAAGGTTTTATATCTAACCTATCTTTATCATAACTAAGGAAAATTGTAACTATCTAGCTTTAACTATATCAAAGAACTCATAAGGATATAATACTACCTGAGAAATGGGAGAAGGATGCAAGCAACTGTTGGGCATCTTGCAGGGTAGACAGAGACAGCTAGAAGCCTAGACAGTCATGCAAAATTCTCTTGTAAAGTTGGGGCATCTGTATTCAGCCCACAGGCCTAGAGTCTCTCAGTCACTTATTTTAGTGTCCTGTAGAATGTCTGGCAGTTTCCTCTGTGAAGCAGGAACCTGAAGAACCATTTTGTCAAGCAAAGTTCAGTGGTCACCTTTTTATGGATCTTGTATGTCGAGTTGATCAAGCAGTCCAGGCAAGAACAGTTTCTTGCCCAAATGGCTATTTTTGCCAAGGTGAAGATAAACTCCATATGGAGTGTCTTCGATGTCAATTCTTCTCTCTGAAGTAAATCGGTGCTGCCAGGAGCAGACATGTCTCACTGTCCAGAAAGTCTAAGTTTTTAAGATATTTTAAATGCCATATTCTGTAGGTCTTTGAAGTATTTGAAGATTACCTATCTATCTGAAATATATCTATGTATACCTAGAAGACTTAACTAACATGGCTACGAGTATGATTATCACAGATGACTAATTATTAATCTATTTTTAATTATCCATTACAATTTTAAATGAACTGTACAAACATAACACCTCAAACAAGAGTAGAAATATACACACAGGATAACAAAATTAACTTTGAATTTGTATCAATAAACTAAAATCCATAGCAATGTAAAACATTTTAAACAAGTTGTTGCTCTTTAAAAGTAGGTTCATTAATCTACTCTTTTAACCTATCATCTCTATATCCTATATATCTATATCACATCCCCTTTTCTTTTTTAGAAAGAGATCACATTTATAATCAACCTGTTTTAAATAAAAATATTGGTTTTTCTCTGTCCCACACCAGAGTGCTCTTTTCATTTGGGACACAAGAATCTCTTAATCTATTATTTTAGCAATATCTCTGGGTTTAGAGGGGGAGTGAGCCAATTAGATCTCCAAAGCCAGCTTGGTATATTTCGGAATTTGGGTGTAGCATCTCTTACTACTTCCTGCTGGGGGGCGGGGGGGCGCTGTATCTTATGGGGAGGGACACAAAGAAACTTTTAGGCTTATGGGGGTAGTCCGGGAGGGTGTATCATCTGAGCCAGTTGCCTTAAAACCATTTTGCATGTTGGATCATCTGGGCCATGGTGTCATCAGAGACCTTTCAGGGGGTCTTGGCTGGTCAAACTTGATGTATATTAATCTGGAACAAATCTATAGCCTCTGGCTTTCTGTGGAAACAAAAGCAGAGCCTCTTTTCCAAAGCAACATATCCTTATATCCAAATCTTGAAGTCAAGATACCTTTAAAATTTACATTTTTATTTAACTCAACAGCTTTTACCATCAAATGTTTTTCTGTAGTTAAAAATATCAGAGACAAAACAATCTAGATTCTCTGTGTGATATCCATTTTTACGTGGCTTATTTTTTATATTAGTTTTACTATTTCTTTAAAGACTTTATTTTTTAAAACTATATATTTGTTTATATAACTGTGTATATCATCTTTTTTGTCTCTTTCAAGCCTATGTCTATTTTATACACATTGTAAACTATTACATCTGAATCTGTCTTATTGCGAATCTATTGCTTTAAACTGCAGCATTTGTAAGACTGAAACAGCGCTATGGCTGCTGGCTCCACCCACCTCAGCTTCCCAACATGGTGGTGGTATGTTTATTGCCAGCTCTGTGAGCCATCGTGGGTCTATGTTTTTATCCAAGCACCATGTAGCCTAGAAACCTCTTTTTTTTTTTTTTAAACTAGCAAAGGCTAAATCTACCACACAGCAGCAGTGTAATGTGCTGCTTGTAGACGCCTCATTCCCGCCATACTGCAGGTCAAGCGCAAATGCCAGGAACCTGCCAGTAACTCAAACGTGCGTGTTGTGGCGTCTACATATCCATATGAGACATGAAGCAGGAACCTGGTTTTGGCTCTGTTTAGAATTGCTTATTAAATATTCTGAGGTTTAAGGTGGAAACTCAAGCCATTGGGTGCCATTTGTAGCTTGAGTTTTCTCTCCGGGTTTCACCAAGCCCCGGCAGTCCCACAGCCCACTTTTAAAATAAACACACAGACACTTATATTATTTACAAACTGTATGGCCATGGCAGGCTTCTTGCTAACTGTTCTTCTATCTTAAATTAACCCATTTCTATAAATCTATACCTTGCCACGTGACTTGTGGCTTACCGGCATCTTCACATGCTGCTTGTCATGGCGGCAGCTGGCAGTGTCTCCCCGACTCAGCGTTCCACTTCCCAAAATTCTCTTCTCTGCTTGTCCTGCCTATACTTCCTCCTGCCTGACCACTGGCCCATCAGTGTTTTATTTATACAGAACAATACCCACAGCACTATCCAAACCTCTGAGCCTGGGTGGCCATTATCATTCAAACCACCACAGCATTCAGTGCAGATGTAAGATGCCCTGCAGGGTTCTGCAGATGTGTCCATTGTGATCTGTGGACAAACACCCTCAAACAGGAGGACCCCACTGTGTTAGGATCTCCCCTTTGCTTCTGTCACCTCCCGCCCTTCTCCTTCAGTCCTCACCCCATCAGTACCAGCAGCCCTCCCTTCTCAGCTCTGCATTAACACTGTCTCTTCCTTTTAATCCTGTTTCTCTCTTGGTCAGCCATCTTGTCAGCCATCTTGCTGTGAGGCAGGCTGTGTGGTGTCCTTCTGTAAAATCTCCAGTTGGGGTTGGAGAGATGGCTCAGGGGTTAAGAGCACCTGTTGCTGTTGCAGAGTGTAACACGAATCTTAAAAGTTCTTCTTAACTATGAACCAAAGGCTGAGGGGCTCCCAGCTGGATCAGGCCCTCTGAATAGGTGAGACAGTTGATTGGCTTGATCAGTTTGGGAGGCAACTAGGCAGTGGGACCAAGTCCTGTGCTCATTGCATGAGTTGGCTGTTTGAAACCTGGAACTTATGCAGGGACACTTGGCTTAGTCTGGGAGGAAGGGACTGGACCTCCCTGTACTGAGTCTACCAAGTTGATCACAGTCCTCAGGGGAGGACTTGTCCTGGAGGAGGTGGGAATGGAGGGTGGGCTGGGGGTAAGGGGAGGGCGTGGGAGGGGGGAGAATAGGGGAACCCATGGCTGATATGTAGAATTGAATGATATTGTAAAATAAAAAATATATATCACAAAAAAAAGTAAAAAAAAAAAAAGTTCTTCTTAATAAAATCAAACCCGGAGCCAGATATTGGGTTAAAGCTGGAAGATCAGAGAAGCAGAACAAGCTACCAAAGCCTTTCCAGTTACTGATGCGTCTCTTGGAAGCTGGAAGAGCACTGAATGCTAATGGTGTAAAGTATTTTACACACTTAAGGAGATTAATGCATTTGATTTTCCTGATCCACCGATTGTGGGCCACAATGGATTTGTTTACTCTATATAAAACTCTTAACAGTTTGTAGAAAAATAAGGAAAATGATGATGCTGGTCTCTTGATCTTAGCATCTGTGGATTAAATTGACTGAGGAAAGAATGAGCTCTATGATAAAATCTACTAAGTTCTAATGTCTTAGTGTGGTAATTTGAAATAAAATGGCACCCAAAGGGAGTGGCAATATTAGGAGGTGTGGCTTTGTTGGAGAAAGTGTGTCACTATGGGACAGGATTTCAGGTCTCTTTTGCTCAAGCTTCCCTCAGTGTGATAGTCAAAGTCCTGTTGCTTGCAAGATGTAGGACTCAGCCCCAGCCAGCACCACATCCTCCTGCATGCTGCCATGCTTCCCATCATGATAATGAACTGAACCTCTGACACTGTAAGGGAGCCACCTCAATTAAATATTTACTTATAAGAGTTGCCGTGGTCATGGTGTCTCTTCACAGCAATAAAAATTCAAACTAAGATACTCAGAATACAGTGGAAGACAACAGTTAACACAGTGATAAAATTGACATGCTCCTGATGGGAATAAACAGTCTAGAGGTTTCTAAGTGTGACCTGGAAAGAATCTTCTCTCCAGCAACCACAGAGCTCAAGTTACAGAAAATCAAATAGAAGCCCTCATTTTAAGGTTGGCTGGAAGACAGTGAAAATTCAAGTCACAGCCATGAAGAGTATCAGCTGTTAAAGAAAGGGCATGAATTGGTAAAGAATGAGATCCTGTAACTTGGGATGAGGATGTGTGGCAGGACCCTACTGAAGCTGAGAAGTTTGACCCCTCAGATTCTCAGGGTTTATCTCACCGGAGGAAGTAGTCTCTCTACCCTCAGCCCCACATTCTGAATAGAACTTTGACTGAACAAATGAATCCTTCATTGTGTGTTAAGCCAGTGGTGACTTTCTCTGAAGGAAATACCAGGCAAGACAATCCTGATTTCCCTCAGATCCCACCAACAGTTGCCTCTAGACCTTCACCAGACTGCAGGCAAAGCAGGATCTTTGGGGAAGGTAGAAGGGAGAAGCTTAGTGCCTGAGGAGGGCGCTACACTGCTAAAGAGTTTAATGACTTTGCTAATTCATTCCAGCAGAAGTCTGGGGAATATGTGTGGGAATGGATTTTAGGGTGTGGGATAATGGTGGAAGGAACATTAAAACTGGGTCAGACTGAGTTTATTGATATGGGCCCTCTAATTTCAGATTCTAGATTGAATATGGAAGCTCCCACGGTTTATAAAGTTGTCAAAAGAATGAAATGGTTGTCTGAACCATTTGTCAAAGATGGCTTACTGATAAGGACTTGGAGATGCCTGATATCCCTTGGCTTACTGATGATGAAGGGATTCTAAGGCTCAGGGAAATTGCAATGCTAGAGTGTGTGTGCTTTGTACAAACTACTCCTCCACCAGGGGAAGGCCCAGAAGACCTGCTCTTCACTGATTCTGTAAGACACAAAACGATGAGGGGGCACCAGCACGTTTCCAGAGTCTTCTTGTCACCCTTTTCCTTGAGCCAGACCTTAGGGCTGAGATGCTGCTGCACAGTTGGATGAATTAAAGGGAATGAGTTTACTTGGGTCCAAAGGTATCAGGGTCCAAATGGCAGCATGGAATTGCTAGAGACAAGGTGATCATAGTTACTGTAATGGTCAGCACAGGCAAAGTTAATTTTATGGTGGCATGATTCACATGGACTTTTGGTGCTGGATTAATGATGGTGTTTCCAGGTATGAAATAAATAAGAAGCTATCTTAGCCAGTGTTATGTTGCTGCGAAGAGACCATGAACATGGCAAATCTTGTAAAGGAGAGAATTTAATTGGGGTTTGCTCACAGTTGCAGAGGTTTAGTCCATTATCATCATGATGGAGACCTTGGCAACATGGAGGCAGACATGGTTATGGAGAAGTTTCTGGGAGTTCTACATCCAGATCCTTAGGCAGCAGGAAGAATGAGAGCCACTAAGCCTGGCTTGGGCTTTTGAAAACCAAAGGCCACCACCAGTGACACATGTCCTTGAACAAGGCCACACTGACTCCACACCTTCTAATCTTAATCAGTGCCATTCCCTGATGACCAAACATCCAAATTCATGAGCCTGTGGGGTCATTTTTATTCAAACCACCACATTTCATACCTAGGCCCCCATAGTCTTGTAGCAATATCATAATGCAAAATGCATTCAGTCCAACTTCAAAAGTCCCCATAGTCTGTAACAGTCTCAACACTGTCTAGGAGTCCAAAGTTCAAAGTCTCTTCTGCGACTCATGGTAATCTCTTAACTGTAATTCCTTGTAAAATGAAATTAAAAAGGCAGATCACATACTTCCATCACACAGTGTCACAGGAAATACATTACCAGTCCAAAAGCAAGGAAGGGGAGCATAGTGAGGAAATACTTGGGCAAAGCAAGACCAAAAACCAGGTGGCAAACTCCAAATCTGTATCTCCATCTCTGATGTTAAAACACTCTTCAGATCTCCAACTCCTTTCAGCTCTGTTTACTGCAACACGCTTCTCTCTCAGGCTAGTTCCACAGAGTTTTAGCACCAGTCCATGAGAGGTGCCCATGACTATCATTCACACAATAGCCTCTCAGGTCGTCCATGCAGGGACACCCCGATACACACGACAGGCCTCAGCTGCTTTCCTTAGATGCAGAGAGATTCCACACCCCATGGACCACTTCCTCTATGGAAAGGACAACACTTTATCCTTACTGGAGTGCATACTTATTCTGGTTATGGATTTACCTGCACTACATATAATGCTTCTGCCAAACCGACCATCCATGGACTTATAGCATGCCTTGTCCACTGCCATGGTATTCCACACAGTGTTGCTTCTGACCAAAAACTCACTTCACAGCCAGAGAAGTGGGACGGTCATCCATGATCATGGAATCTACTAGTTTACTATGTTCTCCACTATCCTGAAGCAAGTGGCCTGTTAGGAAAATGAATGTTGTAAATTGCGCTTTTCCTGACCCGACTGCCTTGCCCCAAATAACTGACTCAGAGGCTGGATGTGAATTATAGAGGCTCAGTCAGTAGCTCAGGCTTGTTACTAGCTAACTCTTATATTTTAAGTTAACCCATATGCCTTATCTATACTCTGTCACATAGTGGTACCTTTATTACTGTGGCACATTCATCTCCTGCTCCCTCTGCATCTGGCTGGTGACTCCTGACTCCACCCTTCACCTTCCCATCATCCTTCATTTGGTCACCCTGCTTCTATTTCCTGCATGGCTACTGGCCAGTCAGCATTTTATTAAACCAATTTGAGTGACAAATCATTACAGATTATTCCACAGCATTTCCCCCCTTTTGTCTAATTAAAAAAGGTTTTAGCTTTAACATAGTGAGATTATATACAATAAAAACAGTTATTAAGTAAGAATTACACTATCTAATCCATTTGCATTTGGCAAATTAGAGAAAGTACTTAATTGTCTATCTTAGTGATTCTAAAGTTTTGTATCTAATTTACTTTCTATTATAAGTAAGGAAAACTATAGTTATAACTATTTAGTCTTCAAGTCCATCAAAGACCCCAGAAGGGTGAAATTTTACCTAATGACAGGGACATCAGGCCACCTGGACAGTCACCCAAAGTTCCTCTCTAACATTGGGGCATCCAATAAATGTCTCTTTCCAGTTCACATCCAGGCAAATCTGGAGGATGAGCTGGTGAAGGAGGCTCTCAGAACGGTGAGGCTCTCCCCTATGCCCATCTGCCCCCACCTTCCCCTCGAATGTCACCTTGGTATCCCCTCTGGCCTGCCTGTGACTTCGTCCTGACTTCTCATGGTCATTTCCCCAGGGTGTGGATCTGCGACACTATTCGAAGCAGGTGGAGCTGGAGCTGCAGCAGATTGAGCAGAAATCGATCCGGGACTGTATCCTTTAGCAGAGGGGAGCCACATGGGGTTCGTGGAGGTCTGATGCAGGTAGCTGAATGGAATGTCATCTCTCGGGTTTCTGTCACTTTGGGGAGAATTCAGGAGGAGGTGCTGCTGGTCTGCAGAGCTGCATGTTCACCATGAAGCCCTTGACTTTTGTGGTTCAGACATCCAAGAGAGTGAGAACATAGTGTCTCTGCACAATCAGATCACAGCCTGCGATGCTGTCCTGGAGGTCAGTGGCCCTTGGCTGTGGCCCCTGACAAGCTCGGACCCATCACACCCTCTGCTCCTGTTTTTGTTGTTGTTAGTAGTTTGTGTCCCTGGGCAAGTGAAGATCTCCCACCCTCCTGGGCTGTTGACTGGGGTATTCACCCAGACACTTGGTGGCACACTTGTCCCCGTCAACCCTGTGCATGCCCACAGTGTTTTCTGCCCTCCCTGTAGCACATGGAGCAGATGTTGGGAGCTTTTCAGAGTGACCTCAGCTCCATCAGCTCTGAGATCCGGACCCTGCAGGAGCAGTCAGGAGCCATGAATATCCGACTTCGTAACCGACAGGCAGTTCGGGGGAGACTTGGGGAACTTGTAGATGGGCTAGTGGTGCCCTCCACTCTGGTCACGTGAGTTGCTGGCTGGGAGGGTCATACCGTCCAGAGCAGGTGGTTGGGCTGGGATACCTACCCAGTTTACAACACAGGTCTAGGCTGAGGTTTGTCAGGTGCAGTCTAGAAACCCGGTGTGCTGACTCATGCCTGTAATCTCAGGCTCGGGAGGTCCAGACAGGAGGATTGCTGCAAGACACCAGCTTGGACTGCAGACCGGGATTTTGTTTAAAAAAAAGAAGTGCATTCTAGAAATCAATGGATGGGTTAATAACTCCTAACCCTCTTTAGCCACCACAGGATAGGACATAGGTTAGGAGTGATCCAAGGTCAGGTGTGTAGTGGGAACCTGTGGGGGGCGGGGCTCAGGGGTTGAAAACTTGGTGCATATAATGAGGGTATGAGATCATGGAGAAAGGTAGGAAAGACATGAGCTATGAGGGGTGTGGTTCGGGTGTTTCAGGACTGTTGAGGGTCCCTTCTGATCACCCTGTCCTCCCTGCTCCTCAGAGCAATTCTGGAAGCTCCAGTGACAGAGGCCAGGTTCCTGGAGCAGCTGTAGGAGCTGGACGCCAAGGCAGCCGCAGTCAGGGAGCAGGAGGCCAGAGGCACAGCTGCCTGTGCGGATGTCAGAGGCGTGCTGGACCGGCTCCGGGTCAAGGTGGGGAGTGGACCCCTAGGGTCACTTCCCACGACCCCCACTGCTTCCCTCCGGGCGGTGCATGTGGGCCCTCTTATTCCCCTGAAAATCTAACGAGGCTAGAGATGTGCCTCATCGGTAGAGTGTTTGCTTAGCGTTCACAGAGCCCTGGGTTCCCTCCCCAGCCCTGCAGACATTGATGTGATGGCCCTTGTCTGCTGTCCCAGCACTCAGGAAGTGGCAGAGGAAAGATCGGAAATTTCAGAGTCGTTCTCTGCTACGAAGGGAGTTTGGGCCATCCTGAGATACATGAGACCCTGTCTCAAAAACCAACAGCATAGAAACTAAAATTAGAACAGTACAGAGAAGATTAGCATGGCCTCTGTGTAAGGGATGACATGAAAATTCATAAAGCATTCCATACTTAAAAAAAAGAAAAACAACCTGAAAAAATAAGGCAGGGCCTGGTGGTAAGCGATTTTACCCTGCACTCAGGAGGCAGAGGCAGGGGGACCTCTGTGAGTTCTACAGAGTGAACTACAGGCTGAGTTCCAGACCAGACAGGGCTACTCAGAGAGACCCTGACTCAACCAACAAAACATAAAACAACCAAAGTATTCTCTCCATTACCTTTACCTTCACGTCTGTGATCTCCTAACTTTCTCCACAGGGTAAAAGCCCAAAACTTCATGGCCTGTTTGTCCCCCACATCTAGGCAGTGACAAAGATCCACGAGTTCATCCTCCAGAAGATTTATTCGTTCAGAAAGCCCATGACCAACTATCAGATCCCCCAGACAGCCCTGCTGAAGTACAGGTCGCCACCCCGGGACAGGTGCTGGGTGGCTTGTGAGCTTCTCAGCAGCCAGCATGGACGTCCAGGGGTCTGACTCGCCCTGGCCCTTCCAGGTTTTTCTATCAGTTCCTGTTGGGCAACGAGCGAGCAACAGCCAAGGAGATCAGGGATGAATACGTGGAGACGCTGAGCAAGATCTACCTGTCTTATTTCCGCTCCTACCTGGGGCGGCTCATGAAAGTGCAGGTGAGCCAGGCAGGGAGAGGTGCCCCTAATAGTGGCTTGGAGGAGGGATGGAGCTCCCTACCCGCTGGTGGTGAGAAGCCATGGTTCAGCTCTCTGTCATTTTCTCTAGAACGAGGAAGTTGCCGAGAAAGACGATCTAATGGGTGTGGAAGACACAGCAAAGAAAGATATCCTGGATCAGCTGGGCAGTGGGGGCTCACACATTTAATCCCAGCACCCGGGAGGCAGATACAGGTGGATCTCTGTGAGTTCAAGGCCAGCCTGGTCTACAGAGCGAGATCCAGGACAGACATCAAAACTACACAGAGAAGCCCTGTCTTGAAAAACCAAAAAAAAAAAAAAAGAAAGGGAGAGAGAGAGAAAGAAAGAAAGAAGAAGGAAAGAAAGAAAGAAAAAAGAAAGAAAGAAAGAAAGAAAGAAGAAAGAAAGAAAGAAAGAAAGAAAGAAAGAAAGAAAGAAAGAAAGAAAGAAAGAGAGAGAGAAGAAAGATGTCCTGGATCAAGGAACCTCAGGCTATGCTCACAGGCGGGGTGCCTGGCCCCAGCCAAAGGGTTCTGCTTTTCACCCTCTCTGTGGGGTGGACTCTTTGAGGATGTGAGAGCCAGATCCCCTCCCAGAGGGTTGTAGACTCCCTGAGGCCCATTACAGGTCAGATGAGGCAAGACCCTGGTTCTGGAAAGGGGTGTCCCGGTCATAGTTAGCTTCTGGGGTCCCTCAGGTCTTGGCTCCGTGGGCCTGGTGTGGTGGATCTCGGTGATTTCCCTGACTCTGACCTGGTCACGATTCTTCTCGAAGCCGTCCCTCCGAAGCAGGAACACCATCTTCACCCTGGGGACCCGGGGTGCTGTCATCTCCCCCACTGAACTCGAGGCCCCCATCCTGGTGCCCCACACTGCCCAGCGTGGAGAGCAGAGGGTAGGACGAGCCTACCCCTCTGTGGTCGGGGTTGAATCCCCTCAGGTGGGGACTTGGGGCCCCTGGCCTGCTGTGATGTGGGGGGCTAGGAGCCATGGACTGAGGCACACAGAGGGAGACTGCTCATGGGGTGACTGTCAGGGGTTGAAGAGGATGTGTGGTCAGCAGCAGCCGGTGGGGAGGGCGTTCCTGTGTCCTGTGCCCCTCTTCAGTGCCTGTTCAGGGCGCTCCTCCCAGCCTCAGGTCAGGTGTGTGGGGTCTTCTGAGCTCTCGTATCCTGAGATGTGCTGAGGCCCCACATCCACGGGGCCAGCGTCCAACCCCACCCTTCTCTCTGCCCATAGTATCCGTTCGAGGCTCTCTTCCGCAGTCAGCACTACGCCCTATTCGACAATTCCTGCCGTGAATATCTTTTCATCTGTGAATTCTTTGTCGTATCTGGCCCAGATGCTCATGACCTGTTCCATGCTGTCATGGGCCGCACACTCGCCATGACTCTGGTAAGCCCCGGATTCTGTCTTTTACCCTCCATTCTCAGGGCTCATCCATAGCCAATGGGTCACAAGCAGCAGTATTAAAATCAGGGGTGTCCCGTTCTAAAGAGTGTAAACCTTTATCTCACAACATGACCCCCTAGGGAGCCCTCAGAACTCGGGGATCCTGTTACTTCCTCTGCTTTTCCACAGCAGAGAGCAACACCTCTAAATCCTGGCCCTTTACCTCCATCCCAAGCTCAGCCCTGGCTTCTGCTGTGAGGAACTTATAGAGTGGAGGCCTGTGAGCAAGTCAGGGCCCCTGGAGGGGCCTGTGGACAGGGAAGGAGGGGTCTCCCTAGCCAGGGCTTTGTCCCGTAGAAATGTCCATCCGTTTGCTCACAGCCACCCGAACAGCAAACTGACATTCCATTGCCTGCCTGTTGCTGTATCACAGAAGCACCTGGAGTCCTACCTGGCCGACTGCTACGACGCCATTGCTGTTTTCCTCTGTATCCACATCGTTCTCCGATTCCGCAACATCGCAGCCAAGAGGGATGCCCCTGCCCTGGACAGGTCACCGAGCCCCGGGTCTGGGTGCCTAAAGGCTTCAGCTTTTTTTTTTTTCCTGAGACAGGGTTTCTTTGTATAGTTTTGGTGCCTAGATCTTGCTCTGTAGACCAGGCTGGCCTTGAACTCACAGAGATCCGCCTGGCTCTGCCTTCTGAGTGCTGGGATTAAAGCATGCACCACCACCGCCCGGCCAAGCTCCAGCCTTTTATCTTACACAGACAACTCCATCCTGACCCTGACTCTTCCTCACCTGATATCCTTCCCCCTCCTGTGTGTGTCCCAGAGGCAGCATTGGTCACACACACACACTAACCCATCACCTCCTGGCTGGGGGTTCAGGCTGTCTGTCTGTCTGTCTGTAGGCAATAATAAGCACTTAATGTACTGTGACAGCGTCCCTTCGTTTGTCCTGATGCCTTCGAGTTCTCCGGCATTTATTTCCTGTAGACCTCTCCAGTTCCCAGCCTGGGGGGCATGAGGAAGAAGGCGGGGTGGTCACCTCGGTCCGTCACTGTTTCTGACCCAGGGTGGCTGGGTTGCTCAGGAGGGGCTGCTCTGTGGCTCTCCAGGAAGGTGGCACATGTCACAAGGCCTGGGGACATGGACAGCTTTGGGCCCTGTCCTGAGGCTACCATGGGAAAAGTCCACACGTCTGGGATTGTCTGTCTGAGCCCCTAAGTGGCTGTCACGGCTCCTCTGAGGGGAGGGCCTGCCCCCCTGCACCCATATGGGGCCGGGGTGGACCTGGCTCCAGAGCATCCGTCTTGTCTTTTCCATGTGGCCCTTCCTGCTGCCCTGCTGATGTGCCCAGTGAACTGCAGAACAGAGTTTCTCAACCTTCCTGACGCTGCCACCCTTTGATACATTTCCTCAAGCTGTGGTGACCCCAACCTCAACATTATTTTCATTGCTAAGTCATAATCAATTTTGCTACTGTTATGAACCCTAATGTAAATATCTGTGTTTTCTGATGGTCTTAAGCAACCCCTATAAAAGGGTCTTTCAACCCCCTAAGGTTCGTGACCCACAGGTTGAGAACCACTCTCTAGAGTGAAAAACATCCTTGACCAAATATTTTGGGGATTTTCAAGACAGGGTTTCTCTGTGCAGCCCTGGCTGTCCTGGAACTCACTCTGTAGGCCAGGCCTGCCTCCAACTCACAGAGATCATGTGCCTCTGCCTCCCAAGTGCTTGGACTAAAGGCGTGAGCCACCACCATCCAGCAACCCTGACCAAACCTTAAAAGCCAGTGTGGTTTGTAGACCTGTAATCCCAGCTAATTGGGAGACTGAGGCATGGGATGGAAAACCTGCTTGGGTTACAGAGTCAGTTCAAGGCCATCCTGGACCAGGTCTTAAAAGTAAAAGTGCTGGTGGAGAGATGGCTCAGCAGTTAAGGGCACTGGCTGCTCTTCCAGAGGTCCTGAGTTCAATTCCCAGCATCACATGATGGCTCACAGCCATGTATAATGGGATCTGGTGTCCTCTTCTGGCATGAATGTGTATTGCAGCTAGACTGCCATATACATGAGATCAATAAATCTTTAGAAATTAAAAAAAAAAAGTGGGTGGGGGTGGGGAATGTTGTTCAGTGGCAGGAAGCTCGCCAGGCAGACAGCAGTCTATAGGTTCCTTAGACAATGGGGGAAATTTCAGGTGAAAGAAGCATCATGTCCTCCACCCCATCACGTTCAGGTCCTCGGCCAGTGGCGGCTGTGAGCCAGTGCACCTAAGGGTCTGGCATGTTGGAGCCCAGAGAAGGGAAAGGAAGGAGGAAGACTCTTGTTTGGGTCACGTGTCTCGTGGGCGGAGTCAGTGCTGTCCTTATGGACCTTGCACTGTCCTCCACCATTTTTCCCCTTCCTTGGGCCTAGTTTCAGCGTTTACAGTCTCTCTCTGGCTCCCAGGTTCCTTGAGACTTACCCGTCACAGTACTAGGCTGTGCGGGGCGAGGGTAGGGGGCGCGGGGGACACAAGCTCACCCCAGACCCGGCCCTGAAGTCCTTCATGGTCCTTTCTCTCTCACCACACCTTACTACCTACTCCAGCCCCTCCCCAGGTGTCAGTCTTGGGGACCCCTGTGTTCTGGTCTCTCCTTATAGCCCTGGCTGTCCTTGAACTTGCTGTGTGGATCAGGAACTCGGAGATGCTCCTGCCTCTGTCTCCTGATGGCTGGGATAAAAGGTGTTCAACAAGAAACCGGGGACCCTCTCTTTGGGTGAGTTACATCAAACTCAGTTAGTGGGCTGAAGTGTGGTTCAGTTAGGACGCGCTCAACATGCAGGAAGCCCTGGGTTAAATCCCGGGCCATGTCAGCAACTAAAGAGAAGGAAGCTAACGCTGTGATGTGAGGGGCTGTGAGAGGACAGCCTGTTCTTCAGTGTGGTCCAGACAGCCTGGGAGGCTCCTGAACCCGCCAGCAGTTGGGGACTCTGCAGCCTGCAGGCTGATGGGACATTTAACTTTGTCCTGTGGGTCTCGGGACCCTCGGAAGCCGCGATTCCACCAATGGCCGTCAGGGGGCAGCAGGACCCAGGATCGGAGCTGGTCCAGGTTCCTGCCCACCTGAGCCCCTGTGATCTCTGAATGATGGGGAGGCAGGGGGGTGTCGCCCATGCCCCTTCATCCCTAAGCAGAGAGGGACTTTCCATTCAGCCCCGAAAACTCTGTTTTGCGGTTTGCTCGACTCCTTGTGATCTCCAGGCTGAAACTCAACTGCAGAGGAAGATTTCTCCTCAAGCTCCTCCCCAGATCATTACTCAACATGACAGTCTCCAGTTGTGGAGAATCTCTCTCTCTCTCTCTCTCTCTCTCTCTCTCTCTCTCTCTCTCTCTCTCTCTCTCTCTCTCACACACACACACACACACACACACACACACACACACACACACACACACGATCCTGGCACCTGGCATGCTGAGTCAAGACAGAAAGATCAAGAATTCAAGGTCAACCTGGGCTACTGCAAGATTAAGAAAACAGGCACACAGGTCAGCAGGTCTGGGGCCACTCTGCAGGGGGAGCTGTGTCAATTTCCCCTTTCCTTGCTTATCTCCAGGACCAATGTGAACATCTAGTGCAGGGGACACTGGAGTCCTGTAGAAGGCGCTTGGAGGTGACCCCTGGTGCTGTAACGCCCCCCAGTACTGTTCAGGGAGGTCTGTCTTTGAGAAATCTCATTTCCCTCCGTTTATTTTTCTTTCTTTTAAAAAATATTTATTTCTATGTGTATGGGAGTTTTGCCAGCATGTATGTCCATGAACCATGTGAATGCAGTGCCCCAGGAAGCCAGAAGAGGGCGGCATATTCTCTTCTTACAGGAGGGTGTGAGCTGAGACCCTAACCCAGGTCCTCTGGAGGAACAGTGAGCACTCTTTATCCATGAGCAATCTCCCCAGTTCCATACTTATCCTTGGAAGTGACATCATCTTCATTTTCATTCTGAGTTTCCTGTGGTTCTTTTTTCTGCAGCTCAGGGCCTCACTCAGGGCCTGAGCCACCAACACCCCCGACCCCCTGCAGAGAGAGTTTGAAAGGAGAAGCTGTGTGTTCTCAGGGTCAGAGTCCAAGCCATGTACACACTGATCAAAGAGAAGGAGTCTGTCCCCACTGTGTGCACTCTACAGGAAGGTCTGATGTCCTCCAGCACCAACACAATGTGAACACAACTCATACATGGAACTTTCCAGGTGGCGTGGTTCTCCTGGAAGGTCCCCAGCTCAACTGGGTGTGTTGACAAAGTGCTTCTTATACTCTACCCATGTCTATGTTTTAATTTGTGGCCTCTGATTACATCTTTATCCCAAAGCTTTAGTGCTAGCCTTTGAAATAACCACAAAACCGTGTCCTTTGAGATTTTCCCCCCATATATTGGGAATGTGGCTCAGTGAATAGAGTTCCCACCTTGTACACCCCAGGCCCTGGGTTCAGTTCCTGAACACCTCCAAAACTAGGGTTGTGGCACACTGAATGGGCAGGAGAGATGACTCCATGGGTACAAGGGTTTGCCACCAAGTCTGACCACGTGAGTTCAGTCCCCAGAACCCACAGTGGAAAGAGAGAACTGGCTTCCCCAAGTTCTCTTCTGACTACACACACACATACACACACACACACACACACACACACACACACACAGACACACACACACATGCACACACACACATACACACACACACATGCACACACACACACACAGACACACACACACATGCACACACACACATACACACACACACACACACATGCACACACACAGCGGTGCATGCCCTCATTTGCACACCACAAACACACAGTAATACTATAAACATCTAAAATAGTGTAACATTTTCCTTGATTATCTTTGTATGGCTTAACTTTAAGTACTGACGGTTTCTCCTCACACTGTGGGTTTTGGACACAGGCAAATTCACCCACTGAAAGTCTGGAGGAAAACTAGACACAATGTATGCACTTGTTTTTCCCTGTTCTTCAACATGAAATCTTGTTTCCTCTTTTGATTTTTGTTACATTGATTTAGTAATTCTGTGAGGGGATGGGTGTGTCATGATGCCAGTGTGAGTCTCAGAGGATAACTTCTGGGAGTTGGTTCTTCCCTTCATGTGGCTTTTATGGATCGAGCTCACGAGCTCAGGTCATGAAGCTTGGGGACAAGCCCCTTCACCCCCTGAGCTGTCTCGATGGTTCCCTTGGAGACCAGTGGGTTTGGACTTTTGCGTTTGAAGGTTCTCTGCATTCCTGGACTTGGCTCACAGGAGAGCCGGCCACCCTGACATTAGAAAAGGCGTTTACTGCCCTGATGAGTAGCAGCGTTGCCTTGGGTTTCCCGGCCAGCAGGGTCTTCAACAAGGACCTAAAGGGAGGGCCGGCGAATGAAAGGGACAAGAGACACAAAGAATGAGAGCAAGACAGGACATCTGATCAAGCTCCAAAATTTTATTTTACTCTCAAGGCATATGTAAGTAGGCAAAGGGGGTTGTGAGCAGGAAGGGACTTAGTAATGGGGGTTGCAAGCAGGAAGGGACTTAATTATGGGCTGTTCGGCCAGCAGGAAATGTTGCCCTGAAGGTTATCTATCTACCCTTGTCTAACTGCCTAATTGCTTAGCTGCAGCTCATTCACCTGATATCTGAGAAGAGGTTCTGGTATCTGTGGGAAGAGGTTTCTGGTGCTCTGGAGACTTAAGCAAGGCCTAGATCTAAGAAAAGAGGAGAGAAGCCCAAATATGGCAGCATGTGTGTCAAGGGTCGCTTAGGCTTATGGCTCCCGTCATCTCCTCCCTTTTAACTATTTATGAAGGTCCAAGGTGGCGCTACAAATTGGCCTGGCGGTGATGGGCGTTAACCAAGGAGGGGAAACATTGCCCTGATCCTCCTGGTTTATTATAGGTGTCTTTTGCTGGAGGAGGGGCCCTGGATGTATTCATCTTTAGACACCAACCCCTATGCAATCAGGGATATTCCTGGGGGACCCAGAGGCAGAAAGCTTGGTCCTCCCCTTGCAGTGCCATTGGCCTCACACCTTCCTTGGTACCCAAGCTCTTCCCAAGTGGGGCAAGCTTGCATGTTTCTGGGTTTTCATGCAGTTCCCAAAGGACAGTCATCGCTGAAAGGCTCTGAGTGGCCTTGATCAGCAAGATCAAGCCGACGATAATGGACCTGAATAGGTTTGGATGCCAGGGAGTCTATTTGTTTTTTCATGAATCGGGTTAGACTGCCAATTACAAAAGGACCCAAAGTTACCAATAACAAAATGCTGACTAATGGTCCTGTGAGAGGAATCAAAAGGGAGAACATGGATGATCTCCACCAGTCATCTGCCGTGGCAGAGAATCACTGCTTATGTAGCTCTAGGCTAAGTTTATGTAGCTTATTTATCTGGGTTTCTACCAATCCAGACTCATTAATATAATAACAACACTCTTCCCTCAGAAAAAGGCATGTCCCACCCTTTTCTGCTGTCCGCAGGTCCAAGGCCCGTCGGTTTGTGGGGCAACCTGTGCAAGGGAGGTTAGCTGCCTCTGGGGGGAGGACAGGGGTGCTGCAGAAGCCCCAATTGCTACCTGAAGTTGTTGGGACAGGAGAGCTGTGGTTATGAGTGAGTGACCCAGGGCTCTTCCTGCCAAGACCTGCAGAGACCAGGGAGGTGGTGAGGGAAATTCCAGCCACAAGGGAAAAGAAGACAGCGTTTTGGCTTGGGCCATTCCATTCTCTCCCAGTTACCTGTCCCTTAGCAGGAGAAATGGCATCATGAATTGTGCAATCGGAATAGGGGCATCCTGTGCTTTTCTCCCTCCAATAAATTTTGGAATTGTGGGCAGTCTGATCCCACCCCTAGAGAAGAAAAAGAAAATTTGTAAGTGGGCGATATAAACTGCAGTCAGGTTGTATTCCTCCCATTCCTTCTTGGTTTGTGGGTGTTGGCAAATGTGGATCTCACGCCACCACTGCTGCCGCTGCCGGCATGATCTCCTGAAGCTTATAAGAACCTTATTATTAGACAAAATCTTAGACATGTTAGCAATATAACAGTGGTGAACTTTATCAGAGCAAAATTATGAATCCTTGGAGCCTCAACAAAGCATCCAGTTAGCCAGAGAATGAAATCTGAAATGTGTCATTTATATAACTCCAAAGTCTTATATATCTTTTGACAAAAATTAATAAAATACATTTAGAACAGAATTTTTAGTTCTAATCATATTTCTATAAGTCACCATGCCTAGCTGTTTCCAGTGTGGCCTTGAACTCACAGAGATCGAGGTTGATCTCTGCCTTTGGAAGGCTAGGATTAAAGGCGTGTGTGCCACTATTTTGTGGCCTCTATATTTAGTGGCTGTTCTGTTCTCTGACCCCAGATAAGTTTATTAGAGTGCACAATATTTTGAGGAGCACAATAACACCACAGTGCTGTTTGGGGAGGTGGAGGTTTAAGAGCTGTGACTTGCTGGAGAAAGTGTGTTACTGGGGAGGAGGGGCTGTGAGAGTCAAACCATCTGCCTCCATGTTGCTGTCTCTGCTTCCTGTTTGGAACTGAAGATGTGAGCTCTCAGCTTCCTGCTCCCCCACCATGCCTGCAACTCTGGCCTTGATTGTCTGCTGTGATGCACTCTTATCCATTGGAGCTGTAGCCCAAAGAAACCCTTCTAAATGTTGCTTTGGTCATGGTGTTTTATCACAGCAACAGAACAGTAATTCACACAAACATAATTAAAAAAATAAATTTTGAGATGGTGTCAATACGTAGACCAGGCTAGACTTGAAGTCACAGAGATTCACCTTCCACTGCCTTCAAAGTGCTAGGAATAAAGTATGTGCCAGTATGCCACACTAAAAAAAAATCTAAAAAATAACAGCTCTCTACCCTGTTCCTCTCCCCTGCACTCTGGACACCTTCCCTTCTGCCCTCACCTCCCCACACAACCTATCCTTGTTGATTCCCTTACACTGTATCACAGGCATCTTCCCACCACAGTGCTTGCTCCAGGAGACCAGCAATTCTGTATCACTTCCCAGTGTGTCTTAGAAACAGGACTTCATCTCACATCTGGAACAGTCTCCGTGGACTGATCACAAGGGACACTGCTGTGTCCCCTGCTTGAGGAGTGGATTTCCTCCACCCCAGATGGAGGCAGTGACAGCTGACCAAGGAAAACATCCATCCAGGGTCAGCTTGCTGAACACTGATCTCACTGGTCACTCACAGGAGCCTGGGTGAGTCAGGGGATAACCACTGAGATACCCACCCCAGTGTGCATGTCACTCACCCAGCTGCATCACTGCAGTCCCCTGCACAGCTCCCAGCAGCTCCACTCAACAGTCTCCTCTCCCTCAGGAACTGCAGCTGGTTTAACCCTGAGAGGGAAGTGCTACATTGTGTCAGCTCCGTGAACCTGTAGCTTCTTGTGCTTCCTGAGCCTCCTCAGCTCCTCCTGGCTCCAGCAGGGATGTTTCAGTCTAGAGGAAAATTCACACCCTCACCTCCCTCTTCTACAGAAGCTCCCTTGATTAATACAACCTCAGGCCACATGCTGGTGTGTCGGGTGCAGCACCAGGTCCCCTCACACTGAGGTCAGAGTCACCTGAGCTTCCCCTCAGCAAAGCCCTCTCTCCCTCTCCACCTGCCTTTCTGTCTTTGATCCATGATCCTATTTATTTTTTATTCATTCATTAAACATTTATTGAGTGTGAATGCTTGCTGGGTCCCACACTGGAAGTCATCATCCCTCACAAGACAAAGACGGCTGCATCACGACAGAGATTGTCACCTTCTTGGTCTTCAAACATCTCAGCTAAACTCCTGAAGCTCCTGACTGGAGGTCACAAACCTAGAAGAGAAAACTGCTGGGTCCAGAACCTGGAGCAGGGGTGAAGTAATTTCCATCTCTGGTGTTCCCACAATCTATTTTATAGGAGGTTCGTTAATTGTATGTCTATGAGTATTTTTCTTGGGTGTATGTGTTTGTACCATGTGCCTATCTGGTGTCCACAGGGGCAGTGGAAGCCATGGAACAGGAGATATGTATGGTGTGAGCCATGATGTGGGTGCTGGGATTTGAACCTGGGTCCTCTGCAGGAGCAGCAAGTGATCTCAACTCCTCAGCCAAATCTTCAGTCCTTGGGATCATTTCTTTTAAATAAACTTAAATCTAGAGTAGATTCAGCCTGTAAATCCCTGAATCACCACTGGGGGCAGCACCAGGATTCCCAGAGCCAGGAAGGAGAGGGGACCTTGGGCAGAACCCAGCTCCAACAGGAGAGACTGAGATGAGACCTGTGGATCCCTCCTCTCTGCCCATCCTACAACCCGGGTTCGATTCTGAAAGATGGGGAAGGAGAGAACCTCAGGGAGGGGCCTGGAAGGAGGCAGGAGCCCAGGAGACTGAAGTTCATCTTCTCAGCCCACAGTCTCCTGAGTGCAGTGGCTTAGTTGGGCCTTGGGAGACGAAGATGGACAAACACCTCTTAATGCTGTCACTCAGGGACCCCAAGGGATAAGGAGGCAGGGACCACTCACAGGAGCAAGAACAGGCCTAGTCCTCCATACAAACTAAAAAGACAAGAAATAAACAGAGAAGATGGGGTGAAGAGCCATGGCCAGGTCAGAGCCCAGTCTGACCTGTCACAGCAGCCCTGGCTGTTCACAATCCTGGGCACAGGACAAGGCCCTGGTCATCCCAGTGTCCCTGTGATCACAGACTCTCAGCATGTGGTTCAAGTGATGAAGAGAACAGAGCCAGGAGGTGACAGAGCTGAGGAGTGACCATGTCACAGCCAACAATGGACTGAGCTCCACCTGGGCACAGTCCTGTTCACACTCAGCTCCCACAGCCTCAATTTGTCTACCAGATACACACAGCATAATGAACACAGATTCTGGAAGGTTCTCCATGCTGCCATTTATTTCCTCCACAAACTCTAAGTATTTCAATCATTTAATTTATTCATCAATCCACAAGTCAGATCAAGGACGTGAACAACCACGTTCACATTCAGATTCTTATTTTCAGTGGGGAGTCAGGGGCTGCAGCTCAGGGCAGCATGGAGGTGAAAGGATGGAGATGTCCCCTCCTGCCAGCTGGACCAGGAAGGTTGGCTGTGGAAGGGAACACAGGCAGTGCAGGGACAGGGTCCTGGTGTGCAGGGGTGGCCGGGCTCCCCAGTTCTTCACATTGAGCCCACAGGGTCACAGGGAACATCAGACACTGTTGCTGAGAGTGAACTGAGGGGCTCAGGACGTCACAGGAGAGACCTGAGCACATCTCTGTCACTCTGTCAGGACAGGCAGCTGTCTTCACGCTACAAACAAGAGTCATGAACAATCACTGTGAAGACAACATCCCAACACCCACCACTCACTCAGAGGTGATTCTGGGAGTCCCTGAACCCCAATCATGTCCACTTCCCTCCCCAAATCAGTCCCCAGAGTGTCACCTTTACAGCCTGGGAGAGACACATCAGAGCTCTGGGCACTGTCCCTGCCTAGGGTAAAATTACATATAGTCACAGGAAGGTGAAAACATGGCCTCTAGAAGATTTCACTGGAGGAGGTATTATGGGTTGGCAGAGCTCCCCAAAAACCAGCTTCACTCCAAGGGCCTCAGGGACAATCCCGCTCCCCACACTTACCTGAAGCTGGAGTATAGTTCCCTCCTTTTCCACCTGTGAGAAGAAAAGCTGTGAGAGACCAGGGAAGACCCCGACCCTAGGAAGTTTCCAGAACTGACAGCAGACCCAGGTTAGAGACAGGAGCAATGAGGGGTGTGGGTGTTTCCCATTAGTGAGGCAGAGCACACTTCTAAAAGGGGCTGAGAGAGAACCAGACCTGCCCTTTCCTACCTGTGTTTCTCCTCCAACACCACACAACAGCCCCCAGAGCTCCAATGATCACAGCTGCACCAGCAATGATTGCCCAGATGTGGACAGTAGACTGAGGAGGCTCTGGAAGGGAAGGACAGGAAGGGAAGTCGGGGGTCATGACACCAGCTCTCATCCCTGATCCTTTTCAGGGTCTCCAGAGGGCTCCAGCTTTCCCTGACCCCAGCTCTGCACCCACACCCTCCTTACCCCATCTCCGGGTGAGGGGTTGTTTAAGCCCCTCATGGTACACATGGCATGTGTATCTCTGCTCCTCCCCAGAAGGCACCACCACAGCTGCCCACTTCTGGAAGGTTCCATCCCCAGAAGGTCTGGTCTCCACCAGCTCCATGTCCTGAGTCTGTTCCTCCTGATCCCTCTGCCAGGTTATGGAGATCTCAGCAGGGTAGAAGCCCAGGGCCCAGCACCTCAGGGTGCTGTCTCCTTTCAGTGTGGGGTGATGGGTCACATGTGCCTTTGGGGGATCTGTGTGGAAAATTTAAGAAATCCCACAATTAACAAGATAAACTGAAATCTGCAAAGACAAAGTTAAACCAATGCTGACACTAAACTGTGTCTGTTTGGACAATTCTGTCATCACACTAGTGACCTCAGGTAGAGCTGGTCCCCTCATCACAGAACTGCACATTTTCCTGGGGGACTCAGTAGCTAAGAGGGAATCCACGTGAGCCAGCAGGTCAGCATGGTCTTCCTCATGTGATGTTCTACAGCATTAGTTAGGTAGCAAAAGAATGAAAGGAAAATATTTTATATATGTTATTAATTGATATCAAAATAAAAAATCAGGTACAAGGCCTACATGAAGGGTGCCACCAACTCCTGCTTCCACCTTTGAGGCACAACCACTGTGGCCTTCTTGTTGACCAGCATAACTGTCTGTCCAAGTGAAGAGCCATCACCAAAGTGTGCAGCAGAAATGTGGTCAACCTCTGACACTCAGCCAGAGAAAATGACTCCCCAAGCCCTGCCTCTGGGGGACAAGATACAAGGTATTGTCACCAGGACCCCTGGAAGTGTGCTGTGGAGCCCAGGGCAGCACTCCCTGGGACACAGCGGTGCTCACAGGGGTGTGTGGATTGTCCCTGTCACTCCTGTCCTGGAGCTGCAGAAGACCCTGTCTCTGAGGAAGTTCAATTCCTAATCCACTGGGGCAACACTGTGACTTGTTGGGCCGAGTGAGGAGGAGTCTCTGGATGTTAATATGGCAGAAAATAGTCTAAGCTCACAGGAACCTTTCTAGTGTAAAGGAAACACTGACTTGTCTAATTATCCAGATTAGCAGTTCCCCTGGCTCCTGTGGAGACGGATACAGATGATAAAATGAGGGGGAGAGAGAGAAACAGTATCACCCCAGTGAGGGGGATAAAAAAAACTGACTAAAAGCAAAATGACAACTTCAAAAAAAAAAAAAAAAAAAAAGAAAAAAGAAAAAAAAGGAAGGAAGGAAAAAAAAAAAGAAAGAAAAAGCCCCCCACAATTTAGTATTTGTCCAAGGCACACCATAAGTGCTCAGGTGGCCATTCTGGGAATAGACGTAATTGGAGTGTGAGGGGTGCAAACCTCAGCCACAGGTATTTGGGAGAAAGTATCTTTGGAAAGTTCTAGAAACTGTGGAACCAGCCTAGGGTAGGGGCGTCCATGTCTCCCATCAGGAAAGGAGACTTCCGGTCCTGGCGTGTAAGGCTGACACACTCAGATGACAGGACTCAGTTTCCACAGACCCTGGTGTGGACAGAGACCCCGGCCTGGAGAGGCCATGGCTGACAGCGGCTGCAGACTGCAGGAGCCACTGTGGTTAGGTCGGGATCTCCTCTCCCTCCTCTGAGACAGATTTGCAGCTGTCCAGGGAGAAGGCTGAGCCTGGGGATCAGTGCGGTTCCTGCCATGCTGGATCAGGAGACCCAGGGACACTGTCTGCCCTGAGACAGGGGCATGACCCCAGCTGAGGGGTTTCTTCTTCCTCTGGACCTAGCCCACCCCAGGGCAGAGGGAGGAGCTGCCCGCGGCCCTGCACCTGTGCGCTGCAGCGCGTCCTTCCCGATCTCCAGGTATCTGCGCAGCCACTCCACACACTCGCCCTCCAGGTAGGCCCTCCGTATCTCTGCATAACCAGCCTGCTCGAACTTGCGCCGGGTGATCTGCGCCGCCGTGTCCGCCGCCGTCCACGTCGTCAGGTCGTCGTTCAGGGCGATGTAATCGCGGCCGTCGTAGGCGTGCTGACTGTACCCACGGAGGAGGCGCCCGTCTGCCCCCATGTCACAGCCGAACATCCACTGGATGGTGTGAGAGCCTGCGGGGACCCTGCGGTCAGCCCCGCCCACCCGAGGTCAGCCCCGCCCACCCGGGACTCCCCTACACCGAAAGGGAAACCGGGTCCGGTCCCCGAATCTCCTCCCGAACCTCGGACCCGGGACTCCGGGCAACTCCGGACCGGACGTAGGGACGTGGAGGGGTCGTGACCTCCGACCCGCGGTCACTCACCGCCCTCGCTCTGGTTGTAGTAGCCGAGCAGGGTCTTCAGGTCAACTCGGAAAATCTGCTCAGCGTTCTTGGCTCCCCGCGTCTCCTCCTCCCAATACTCCGGCCCCTCCCGCTCCACCCACGGCGCCCGCGGCTCCATCCTCGGAGTCTCCGCGTCGCTGTCGAAGCGCACGAACTGCGTGTCGTCCACGTAGCCGACAGCGATGAACCGGGGCTCCCCGAGGCCAGGCTGGGACACGATGGTGAGGAAATACCGCATGGAGTGCGAGCCTGGGGGCGGCGCGCGGTGAGACCCCGACCCTCGTCCCGGGACCCCAGGCGGGTGCGCGGGCCGGGAGGGGAGCAGGGCGCGGGGCTCGGGACGCGGTGGAGAAGGGCGGGAGGGTCTGGCTGGGCGACGCGGGGACGCGGCTTCCCCGGGGCCGCCCCCGCCCTCCCCGCAGAGTCGTTTCCCTCCCGACCCCGCACTCACTCGCGCGGGTCGGGGCCAGGGCGGCCGCCAGCAGCAGGAGCAGCGTGCGCGGAGCCATCGCCCCCATCTCGGATCTGGGGCGTCTGAGTTCCGTGGGCTGCTTGGACTTTATAACCCGTGACCGCGGCGACGCTGATTGGTTCTCCGGGATCTCGGCACCCAATGGGGGTGAGAACAGGACATTTGTCATCAGTGTCCGGGCAGAAGGACCCGACACAGGTCAGGAGCTGGAGAAGTGAAACTGGGGACCTGGGGATCCCCAGCCCTGGGCTCCCACCCCAGACCTCACTGCCCGGGGACTGAGACTTTGCTGAACCCTGTGCTGCGGGACGGAGCGCTGTGTGTCATGGTGTCTCTGAGCCGCCTAAGGACAACTGTCTCCTCAGGTTAGTCAGGATGAAACCTAAGAGCATGGAGTTTCCAGATAAAATACACACAGCACTTAAAATGAGTGTTCACGGAAACAGGTGCTGTCGGAGTCCTGGTGACAGTGTGGGGCTGCCGTGGACACCTGCATCGGGAGGTGACTGGAGTTTTCACAGCTCTGGTCAAGCACTTTTGACCCTGTGTTATCTGTGACTCTCCGTACTGGAATCACACTGTCCTCTGCTTTCACTTTCTACTTCAGTTATGTGTGGCTGGGATTTGAAGACATCAACTCAAAATCCACAGAAAGAAAAGATTTATAAACTTAATTTTTCTCCACACTACTGAACAGGGATGAAACCTCAAGTCCCCGGTGTGTACCTCTGCCATGAGAATTACCTCTGCCCAGGGTCCATACCGCACAGGCCTGAGGAACTCAGGAGCCAACTGTTACCAGATACAGTGTCCCACACACCTGGGACATTCATCTCCCTGATCTCATCGGCTCATAAAGTGTGAGTGAAGATTGTAGCTAGTCTTACAATGTCCCACCAGCCTGCTCCCAAATCAGACATGGAGACTTATTATTAATTATGAAAGCTCACTAGATAGCTTAGGCTTGTTTCTAATTAATTCTTATAACTTAAATTCACCCCTATATTTTAATCTACATTCTTTTTCCTGGCTTGGTTACCTTTACCTTGTAAAGCCCATGATTGCTGATTGCTCAACATCTCTAGTTTCTCCTATATGTTATGCTTCCTCAACATCTCCTGGTGACTCTGCCCTTCTTCTTCCCAGAGTCCTCTGTGCCTGGAAATCCTGACGAGCTATTGGCTGTTCAGCTTTTTATTGAACAAATGAGAGAGATGCTTCTTCACAGAGTACAAAGAGATTATTTCACAACATTTCTCCTTTGTCTAAATTAAGAGGAAAGGTTTTAACTCTAAGAATGCAATATATATATACATAATAAGACCAATTACCAAGTAAGAAATACATTTACAATCTCCAGTTCATTGATATTTGGCAAATTTATTGGAAAACATTCTATTATCTGTCCTCTCTTCATGAATCCAAAGTTTTGTACCTAATTTACTTTCTATCATGACTACATGAAACTGTAACTGTAACTATCTAGTCCTCAACTCCATCAGAGAACCAAGAAGGATATAATATCACCTGAGTAAACAAAGTGCTGAGCAAGCAACTTCCAAAACTATAAAATGACAGAGACATCTGGCTGCCTGGTGAGTCACCCCAGGGTTCTTCTGTAATGCCAGGACATCCATCTTCAGCCTACTGGCCCAGATTATCTGACAGACTTTTCTGTGAGGTGGGAATTTTTGAAGGACTGTCCCACCTTGTCTTGGCAAAGTTCAATGATCTTTTTCTTTTGTGTCCTGCTTGTTCAGTTTGTATAGCACACTGTCAGCTATAGATGTAACCATTTGTGTTATTAAATAAGAAACACAGAACCAATGTAAAGAAGAAAGCCAAGAGGTCAGAGCTAAGAGCTAAAACCTTACCCTTCCTCCTGCGGTGGTCCTACCTCTCAGAAAAAGAGCTACTTCCTGTGTTAAAGTCTTTATATAGACTTCCTGTTCTGCCTTCTCATTGGTTGTAAACCCAACCACATGACTGCCTCATCACTGCCTGTCTGTATAGACCTCCAGGTCTTCTGTGGTTGGTATTGAGATTAAAGGCATGTGTATCCAATGCTGGCTGTATCCCTGAACACACAGAGACTTACCCAGCTCTGCCTACCAAGTGCTGGGATTACAAGCATACGCCACCACCGCCTGGCTTTCCTATGGCTTGCTCTGACCCCCAGGCAACTTTATTTATTAACATACAAATAACATTTTAATACAAATAAAACATCACCATAGTCAGCAGTTAAGACAAGACCAGTTTCTTGCCCAAATGGCTATTCTTGCTCTAGGTGGAAGTTTCTGTGTCCAGCCAACAACTCTCAAATACCAAGCAGCCACTTTCCAAATAATTGAGTTGGAGGCTTAATATTACTTACGAATTCTTGGCCAATAGATCAGGCTTAGTACTAACTAGCTCTTACATTTAAATTAACCCATAATTCTTATCTATGTTTAGCCATGTGGCTTGGCACCTTTTCTCAGTACAACATTTTCATCTTGATTCTTCTGCATCTGGCTGGTGAGTCCTTGACTCCACCCTTCCTCTTCCCAGAATTCTCCTAGTCTCCCCGCTGCTGGCCAATCAGCATTTTATCAAACCAATCAAGTAACAAATCTCTACAGTGTACCAGAGCATTATCCCACAGCTGTTGCCACCTTGAAAGCAAACTCTATATGGAGTTTCTTCGATACCCATCATCTTCTCTGAAGTAAATTGGTTCTGCCAGGAGCAGATGTGTCTCATTGTCATGAAAAAGGTTAAGTTATTATAACATTTTAAATGTCATATTTTGTAGGTCTTTAAAGTGTTTCAAGATCAGCTATCTATCTAAAACACAACTCTGTAAGACCTTGAAAGCACACCTAACATGACCATAAGTTTGATTGTTATTGGTGACTAAGTTAAGGCATTCCTAAAGTACATAGGTTGGTTTAATTCAGGAGTCCCTTCCACAGTCCAGTGTCTCTCAGGAGCTGTAGTTTGTTCATTAGCAATCAAAAAATTCAAAATTAATAAAGTTCCATATGACTCCTTGTGTTATCATTGTTCCCATCTTTACATGGCTTATTTTTTATGACTTCTCTCTTTAAAGACTATTTTTTAAAACTGCTTATATTTTTTAGGACTGTCTGTATTTTTTTCTTTATTTTTCTTAAACTTATGCACATTGTTAAACACACTGTAACCTGTTTAGAGGTTTTATCTGTCTGAACCTGCTTTACTGTGTATCTGTAACCTTTTCTCTCCATGAGCAAAACCTTAAACCACCGAGTAGCTTAGCTCATGGTTCACTGGTGGCTCAAGCCTGCAGGTAGTGGCCATGAGCTGCATTTCTGTACCACGTGAGAGGCTGCAGGACTAGGAAGCCATGTTTGGCTCCATTTTTGTATGTTTGGAAACATTTTTTAAGCTGTCTCAGGTCTTATGTAGAAATATGTGCCTGGAGGTTGAGCATCATTTGTAGTGAGACTTTCTCTGTCCCTGCTGTCAAATCACAACATGGATACTTATTATTAATTATGGAAGCTCGGCCGATAGCTTAGGCTTGTTTCTAGCTAGTTCTTATAACAAATTAACACATATACTCTAATCTAATGTCTTAGTTAGGCTTTACTGTTGCTGTGAAGAGACGCCATGACCATGGCAACTCTTATAAAGAAAACACTTAACTAAGGATGGCTCACTTACAGTTTCAGAGTTTCAGTCCACTGTGATCATGGATGGGAGCATGGCAGCATGTTGGGAGACATAGTGCTGGAGCTGAGAGTCCTGCATCTTGCAGGCAACAGGAAAGTGACTGACTGTCACATGAGGGAAGCTTGAGAAAAAGAGACCTCACAGCCGGCCCTCACAATAACACATTCTGCCAACAAGGCCATGCCTCCAAATATTACCACTCCCTTTGGGGGCCATTTTCTTTCAAACCACCACATCTATGTTCTGTTTCATTTGGTTTGTCAAGACAGGGTTTCTCTGTGTAGCCCTGGCTGTCCTGGAACTTAATCTGTAGACCAGGCTGGCCTCAAACTCAGAGATCTTTCTTCCTCTTCCTCTTGAGTGTTGGGATTAAAGGCATACACCACCAGGCCTGGCTTTCTTTTGTTTTATGAGACAGCTTTCCACTGTGAGACCTGACGTATGTGGGCCTCATGGAATCCGGTTGTTTGTCAGGCACTGTCTGGACACCCCTCAGGCCCTGGTTCCAATGTGGACCTGGTGCCACTGGCTTAGTTTTCCAACAGCCTCCCTCTGTGAACTTCAGATCACTCTCCTTGCACTTGGCCTTGATGCCCACACTGGCACAGCAGCCTGCACCATCCCAGTCCCCAGCAGTGGGCTTCGGACCAATCACTGGGTCACTTCAGGGTCGTCACATACAAGATGCAACATGATCTCCACACAGATGGCTTCAGAGGGTCCTGTGTGGAATTCCCATGGGGCAACCATGACCTTGTCATCAAGCATGTCTTCTTGACTCTAGCTACAAAGAAACTCAGTCTGCCTCAGCCTCTGATCCCACAGCACAGTAATGCTGACCTAGGAGCTCAGGGAAGCCTTGGACAGGACAAAACACTGAGCTTCTCTTTTCCATGGCAGTGAATCCATACTGTGTTCTGCACAAGGGCTGCTGTCTGCCCTCCGTGTTCATTACCTTTGTACAGAGTACACGTGTGCCTCACATGGACCTCAGAGGCTCCTGGTTGTACTGAAAACCTCACAGAACACCAGCCTGTTGGAGTCCTTGCAGACAGGGTCCTGAAATGTGGTGGCAGAGGTGACACACATCCACTGTTGTCCCTCAGACTGAAAAGTGCTGGGTACTGGGACACTCTTCTCACCCTCACGGTCCAGCATGCTGAACTTGCACAGTCCTGCTCCAGTCCCATCAGTCAGGATCCCCGAGGCTTCCACTCTCTCACCCTGAGGCAGGGACCTGTCCATGTGCTCCGTGTCTTCACTGAAGTGGGAGCTTGCCGAGGTGACCCTGGTGTCAGGCAGTGGGGAGAGTGAGGTGAGAGGACAGAATGCATGCCTGGAGCCCGTGAAGGTCAGGGAGGTGTCAGATCCTCTGGAACTGGAGTTATTGTGGTTGTGAGCTGTGTGGGTGCTGAGAGCTGAACCCAGGTCCTCTGCAAGAGCAAAATTGTTCTGAACCACTGAGCCAACTCTCCAGCCCCTCCTAATTAATTTTTAAATAATTATCTTATTGTGTGTTAAGAAAATGATATTTTGTCTGAGAAATAACCATTTTCTAAAAAAAACAACAGAGTAGAAGAATGGATTTTTTTTTTTTAGGCTTTTTTCCCCTGCAGGCCAGAAGAGGGCGCCAGATCTCATTACAGATGGTTGTGAGCCACCATGTGGGCGCTGGGAATTGAACTCAGGACTGCTGGAAGAACAGCCTGTGTTCTTAACCTCTGAGCCATCTCTCCAGCCCGAATGGATCTTTTTACACTTTACCTTTTTCCACATCCTCTTTTTGTCCATTTTGTTAAAAGGTCACTGGAGTTTTCTGCCTCATTTTGCATTCAACCGTCATTTTGGTTGAAGTATATGGGGAGAAAAATCCAACTTTTCAGCTACACAGAAGAGCTGTCATGTTTAATGTCTTTACATAGCTGTGGACACTCAGAGTGATACAATAAGAAAATAACACTTTTAAGCTTTGAAAGTAAAGACATATATATATTTTTTTAATGTATGAGAGGGTTTTGCCTGCATGTAGGTATGTGTAACACATGGTTCCCGCTGCCCTAGGTCAGAAGAGGGATTCTGATCCCCTGCAGTTGTACAGATGGTTGGGAGCTAACTTGTGGGTGCTGGTCCAGGGCTAGGGAGCAGTGGGGTTGAGCTGAGGAGAGAGTGGGGTAGAGTGGGCTTGAGAGGGAGCAGAGTGAGGCCGGTGCACACCTCTGTCTTCCTTGGGTTTTCTGTTGTTGGGATAAACCCAATGACCAAAATGAACTTGGTAGAGAAAGGGTTTATTTGAGCATACACTTCCCCATCATAGTCCATCCATCCCCTTTAATCCATGCAAGGGATCCAGGACCTTGGAGGCAGGATCCTGGAGGCTCCAGCTGCAGCCGACACCATGGAGGACACTGCTCGCTGTCTCGTTCCTCAGTCCCTAGTCTGCACTGTTCTCAGCATTGTCTTCTGTGTTCCCCAGTACAGTGTCAAGCTTTGAACACTCAATGGCTTTTCCAGCCCGAAGTTCTGAATCCTTCCACAATCCTCCCCAAACATGGTCAGTTATGTCTCAGCAACACCCCACCACCTACCTACCCTGTCTTGAAAAAACAAAGAAAAAAATAAACAAACAAACAAAAACAAAACTCCCAGTGGTCGGCCCCTTAGAGAAAACTAAATCCTTCCTCCCCTGCACCCCCACCAGACGCTATCAACTGTGAAGAGCTACACTTCAGCATCCTTGTCCCAGTTTTAAGGGCTCTCTTGATGGCTGACTGTTTATGCTGTTACTTTTTTGCAAGGGAAGTAGGGGTTGTCACTGAAGCTTTCTATGTCCCTCTTTCTCAACTGTGAGTCTGCAGTCATTAATATCACTGCACAAATAGCTTCCTTTTTCTTTACGGTCAGTGGGAGCATGGAGCCTGGACTTCTACATGCCCCAGTGGCAGCATGACACACAGACATCATGCTTCAGGCGATGGCATAAACCACTGACATCTGCATGGCCCTAGGTGGTAACGCAGGCTGTGGACATCAACACAGCCCATGGTCACAGTAGGACCCTGGACCCAGACATGGCTCCTGGTGGCAGCATAGACTACAGACATCTGCATGGCTTCAGGCTGCAGCACAGAGCACAGACACTTGCTCAGTGATAAAATGGGCCATGGACATCCACATGGCCCCCAGCTGCAGTAGGATCCCAGAAAAGACATGGCTCTCGGTGATGGCATGGACCACAGAGATCATCATGGCCTCAGGTGGCTGCACAGGCCACTCACATCAACAGGGCCACTGTAGGCAGCAGGGCCCCAGACCCCGAGATGGCCCTCGGCAGTAGCAGTGAAGGGGAAAACCAGTTGGCCCCCATCTCAAGGTATCTGTTGACCTATAGATGAACCCAGAAGCTGACCAGTAGGTGAACTTAGACTGGAACAATAAATCTGATGTATATGTCCTGGACCCAGTGAAACAGGATATAGGGAATAAAAATGTACATCTGCATAGATACCTGCATCCTGTCAGCCATTACTAATTTCACACTTACATAACTTCAAAGAACTACCTCACACCTACCTCCCTTGTCCAACCCTAATACACTAAGATGTGTAACCCACAGCGTGTAAACTTTTCCTATATAAACCCTTATAATAAGTGCTCAGGGCTTCCTCCTTCACTGGACGTAATGGAGTTTTGGATGGAAGTCGGCTCTTTGGTGGTCTTGTTGAGGGGACTTGCAAAACCGGCATAACAGAAGTTTAGGCCACACACACACATTGACATGGCCTCCAGAGGCAACCCAGATCACAGACTCTAGCTTGGCCTCCTGCAGTGGCGCAGACTATGGATGTCCACCTTGCCCCCAACCTCAGGCATCAACATGGCCTAGAGAGGCAGCTCAGGCCATGGGCATCTGCATGGACTTTAGGCTTTATCATGGCCCAGGGCAACAGTGCAGATATCAACATGGCCTCCAGGGGGCAGTGCGGACCATGGACATCTTTCAAGGAGGTCCAATCCAGACTATCAGCAGTTCTTCATCTCAGACATCCTGTTGTTGCTCAGACCCTGGGTGATCATGCAGCTGGGCAGTGTGTTGGGGGCCGGGACAGAGAAGAGGCAGCATCTGCAGCTGCCCCAGGCTGCTGCACACCACATGCTGACGCTACTTGGCAAGAACATGTTCCCCTGTGGACCTCAGCCTTCTCTCACGCCCGTCCTGATGCTGAGTCTCTAGTTGCACCTCTCTCCACTGCTCATGCACTGCTCTGTTCCTCCATCTTTCCCACCTCTCCATCACACATGTGTTCACCGTAGTGGCATTGGAAACCGTAGTGTGTAACACAGTATTTTTGCCCAAACAGCTTTACATACAAATATTCATTGCAATGAGTCCCTGATCTGGTTCAGCGTTTCTGGTTCTGACACATCATAAAGACTTGACCATCACCAAGACTGGTCTGGGAGCTCCTGCTGTTACCCAGAGTCAGGGTGACCGTGTGGCTAGGCAGGGTGCCCAGGGGCAGGTTCTATGGGAGCTCCAGGCTGCCACACACCGCTCTGCCCTCGGTGCCAGCTGCCCCAGGCTCACCAGGCTGCAGGTCTGTGCTCTTAGCCTGCAGACAGCACCAAGGCCCCAGCTCTCCCTCTCCCAGCAGGGCAAGCAGCACAGGCTGCAGCCACAACAGCTCCATGCTGAGAGCAGTCAGTGGGCCTAGGACCAGCCCTATCCGGTGATGACCTCTGGATCTGCAGGACCAACTCCTCCATGTGCTCCAGCAGCTTGTAGGTGGAGTAGAAGTTGGGAGGACAGACTCAAAGCACTGGATCTGTGCCCGGATGGTAGCTGAGATGGTCCTGGCTGGCTTTCTCCCATGCAGGGCTTTCTGGTATGGTATTTTGAAACCTGAAAGCCCACCCCCAGATACATGCTTCCTGCAAGAGGCCACACCCATAATCCCTCTAATCATCTAATCCTTTCAAAGATCCCCACTCCCTCTTGACTAAGTACTCAAGCATGTGAGCCTGTGGGGCCATTCTTATTCAGAGCACCACAGGATGTGAGAGAATTAAGCAGCAGCATCTGCCACCATCAGTCAGACTGAAGTGGGAGGGCAGGTGTGGAGGGGACCCCAAGTCTCTGTCCATCTGACTCCCCATCCTGTGGCACACAGAGGGAGGTGATCTTCTTGTTCAGTGACCTCAGCCTCATCCTGGGAAGGCGGTGATGGCAGCAGGTCAGGGCTCCTGTGACAGCCTGGACAGTTGTCCAGCCTTGTGTGTGGCAGGAGAGGACACAGGAGCCCTGGAAGCAGCGTGTGAGACCCTAAGGTGCCCAGTGCCCTGGATGTCTGGATCCCTGGTGGAGCCGGAAACCTTCATCCATGCATTATTCAGCTCCTTTTCTTTCTTTTTCTTCTTCCACTCAGAGAGAGTGTTATACATTTGTTCAAACAGGTTTTTAAGATTTAAGTTATTTTTCAATCTATTTTCCCTCATATTTTACACCCCAACTGCAGTTCCCCTCCCTCTTCCCCTCGCAGTTCCCCTTCCCTCAGCCCCCCCACCCACTCATCCTGGGTTTCCTTTCTTTCCATAAGCCTTGTGCACATGTGAAGAACATGTGGAATTACACTGGGTAAGCTGTGAGTGTGAGCTCATGTGTCAGTCAGCTTCTGCATTTCCCACACAGGCCCTCAGTGTCCCCAGTGTGGGGACACAGCCTGTCCTGAAGGAGGCTCACCAGCACCTCTGTCCCACAGCAGCAGAAAGCTGTGCAGAAAGCAGGTTAGTGTCTCAGATCGTCCTTCTCCACACGTGACCTGTGACACCAGCCTCTCAGCTTGGATTTGTTTCACCAGTTCCAAGGGTTTGGAGGTTTCTCCTGCCTTCAGCTGCATCCCTTGTCCTGGACAGGCAGCCCCATGTGGGTGCAGTGTCCAAGGAGACCACCAGAGGGTGTCAGTGCCTAGAGTTGAAGTTCAGGGCAGATGTGAGCCACACCTTCACACACAGACCTGGTGCTGGGATCACAGCGAACATCTGTCTTTCCAGGCCCTTGAAGATATTTTTAAATGCCATTTAACCCCATGTACTGGACACCAACAACTGACACATCAGTGAGGGAATGAGACAGTGACAAGCTGCAAAGTCACATGTAAACCATGGGACAGTGACAGGACTGTCACCTGGTTGACTTAAGAAGGTGAATTCCAATTTCTGGCAAGTTAAAATGCCAAGGAAAGGCTGTATTTTATGACTAACCAAACTATTTTCATACCAGAAAAATTTATAGACGTACAGAAGAGGGTGGGGGGGGGCGGGGGAGACCAAGAGCCCAGGAGTCGATGTGTGAAGCTGAGACCTGGAGACAGAAATATTTCAGATGAACGTGTAATGGCTCAGTTTAAGTTTAATTCCATTCAGGCTTCTATGGCTTACAGGTGAGTAATTTTTGATGAGGTTATTATTCTTTTTTCTTTTTGACAGCTTGTAAGAACTTATTTTCCTACCTCCGTTTTTCTGCTCAGGTCTGCAGAGAGGCTCAGGACCACTCAGCGGTGGCTCCGCCCCTCGGTGGTCTGCGCTGTGGAAGCTGAGATTATAACTGGAATCATAAACATTCATCAGGGTCTTGGGAAATTTCAAAGTCAAGTCAGAGGCGCTTAATGACCTAGCCCTGTTTCCTGATGAAGTACTGTGTCTGGGCTCAGTGGTCTTCCTCAGCAGTAGTCTTGGCTGGCAGTGGGATCCTGTCCTGTGTGGAGACTGCAGGGTACTCTCCAGTTTCAGACCCAAAGGCTCTCGGCCTCCTTCCTAGGATGCTGTCTCCCAACAGTTCCTGTTGAAACCAGAACTTAGACAAAAGTAGAAGCTGCACAAAATACCCAGCACACACCAGCAGCAAGAGGGTGACCAGCAGCGAGGCTGTGACCGTCCCCAGGTTTGTGGTGTCTGAAGGCCAGGGCCATCGTCTGTGCAGCTGCATCAGCAGCACTGTGCTCAGGCTCTGTCCACAGCGGCTCCATGTGCTCCAGCATCTCCTCCATCACACAGCGGGGATGGCAAAGGATGTCAGCTCCTTCGACTCCAGGTTCAGTCACCCTCTGTTGTCTTCCCTGGCAGATGTTTGTTTTGAGATTTAAACAGGTGAGACAGGGTCTCATTGAACTCAGGCTGCCTTCGAACTCACTATGTCGCCAAGGCTGGCTTTGAACTCCTGATCATCCCGCCTCCACCTCTGCAGTTCTGGGATCAGAGGCATGCACCTCGGTGCTCAGCTAGTTTGTGGTGTTTGCACACACGTGTGTCATGGCACCTCGGTCATTTCACCCTCACTAGTCTCCCTGTCCTGCCTCTCCTGCTGCCCCTCCCCCAGTGGTCCCCTTGCTCTTCCTGTCTCTCGTGTTTAAATCTAGAGTCCAAATATGAACACAAATGTGTGAAGTCATACATTGTTTCAATACAGGTGCCCCCTTCTCTGCTGGGAAAAAGACTCCAGTGAGAGCCTGTGTCAGAACCCAGCAGAGCAGTGACCCCTGTCTACACCCCATGTGTTATGTGGACACACTCCTGTGAGAAAGTTAATAAATCCACTGCAGTAAGGGATGAGTAGCAATCACAATCAAAATAATGACAGAGGGTCATGAACTGAAGAGATTTAATTTGCCCCTCCCTCTGTCCTGCACTCACCCTGTGGTGACAGAGGAGCTGACGAGATGAGGGGGATGAGTGGCCAAGGCAGGTGGAACAGGGACTCTGTGGATCTGATAACTGAGTCGGCCCCCGAGAACCTCAGCCCTGCACAGTGGACAGTGAGGACTCTGGGCAGAGGACGTTCTCACAGCAGGGGAGACAGACTGGGGACAGAAGCTAATCCCACAGTCAGAAAGAAAACATGCAAAACGTGTGTCATTTATATCTACAATGTCTGCCTTGTTTTTTTCTGATCTCAGTTAACCAAGTCACTAAAACTGTGGAAATAGAGACTCCCTCATAAGAGAGAGCTAACACACGGAGTCACAGGGCAGCATGGTCTCTGTGTGCTTCAAGCAGAGGAGAAGGAACTTTGGTCCCTTCACCCTGCAGAGGTCCCCAGCAGCCTGCCACCCTCCCCAGGACTCAGGCACTACCTGTTCCCATGAACCATTCACACAAAGCTCTGTGCACAGTTTACCAGGAAACGTGGTGTGTGACATTAAGGCCACTCCACAGAATGTGACAAATAACTGGTGAAGGAGGTCATGCCAGGCTCTGTAGATGTGTCTATAAAATCTATGGACCTGGGCAGGACATGCTGGTGCTCACCTTAAATCCCAGTGCTCAGGAGGCAGAGGCAGGTGGATCTCTGTAGGTTTGTGGTGAGCTTGGTCTACAAAAAGGTTCAGGACAGCCATGGCTATAGAGAGACCCTGTCACAGTAAAGCAATCAATCAACCAACCAACCAACCAATGGATGCACCAATTTACTTAAATCTCAGAATTTTACAAGTCTTAACATCCTGGGGCAGGAAATCACAGGCCTCTCCAGCCCTGTGCCCAGCCTGTCCCCTGCTCTAGGAGTCAAGGGCCCACAACACAGTCCCCAAGGCCAACCCAGGAGAAATGCAGATCTGCACAGTGACAGTGAGAACCTGGACCCCGGTGCTGGGACCAAGCCTTCTCCTCCTCCTGTTCCCCATGGCTCCTGTGCCTGGCTCACTTCACTGACACAAAGATTACCATTTGCACTGATGGTACCACAGAAGACAGAATGTGATCTTTATGGACGGCGCCCTATGGTGTAACATCCCACTCTCTCTGTCCATCCATAAGTGGATGAGTTTACTCGGTATTTTCTGAATCATATGGTTCTGAAGTTGGTTCCAAGGATCTGTCACCCTTGGGCCCCCATTAGAATCCTCCTGAAATGCATGGAGTCCTCCGCAGGATTTCCTGGAGTCGAGACAACTTTTCTTCCAGTTGGTTCCTGTCAGCAGCAGCTGCCTCCTTTCCCACTAACCCAGAGCCCTGGGTGGATTTTCAGGACTGAGCCCCGGGCTTCCTTTGACAGGGGCTGGAGGAAGCGTCTCATTCCCTCTAGTCTGGGCTCCCTTTGTTAGCGATGAAGCAGGAACAGTGCAGACACCATCTCAGACTGCAGAACCTGCTGACTCACTGTGTACAAAGCTCACAGCTGCTGCCCAAGAGGAGAGAACCAAGCTGGAAGGCAGCTCGCAGTCCATGCCCACTGCACAGAATCCAGGCTGACATACCAGGGACTGTAGCTAGAGTTTTCCTGCCTGGCCCACAGTCAGGACAAATCTTTGTCACCTGCCAGTCCCACAGCCGCTCAGACGCAAACAAGTAAACACAGAGACTTATTTTGCTTACAAACTGTATGGCCGTGGCAGGCTTCTTGCTAACTGTTCTTATAGCTTAAATAAATCCATTTCCATAAATCTATACCCTGTCACGTGGCTGGTGGCTTACCAGCATCTTCACATGCTGCTTGTCATGGCATGGCAGGCAGTGTCTCCCTCCACCTTCCTGTTCTCTCCTTTCTCCTCTCTGTTAGTCCCGCCTATACTTCCTGCCTGGCCACTGGCCAATCAGTGTTTTATTTATTGACCAATCAGAGCAATTTGACATGCATACCATCCCACAGCAGGGGACTTTCACTTTGATTTGTACAGAGTGCTGGAGTCTGTGACCTCACCCTGTGAACTCTGTAGACTGTGACATGTAAACTCTGAGAGGCTCCTGTGTTTTCGGTCCCTCCCTGGTCCCCTCTGTGGGGCTCAGAGTGTTTGTGTCTTTACTGCATCCACAGCAACACCAGGACAGTGGAGGGAAGAAAAGGAATTTGAGGACAGAGCAGGAGGGAAGCTAGAGGTACCTAGAAGGCTTGGTGAGTGAGTGATGCCAACCGTAGATTCCAGGGAGCCCCATCTGCACCCTAAAACCTGTGTCCCCACTGAGGCTCTTCTCTTTTGGGTCCTCTCTGTGCCAAAGAACAAAGCCTGTGTGCTACTGCTCCAGTGGGACAAGCCCTTCTTTGGGGTGACAGGAGCCGGGTCCCTGGAGCTGGCTCACCTGGGAAGTCCATCAGGAGGACAGACTCCAGGCGGGCAGAGCTTGGCATGGGCTGTCCCTGGGGCTGGGCTCTATCTTCTCTTAGCCCAGGCCCATGCTGTGACCTCACCTACTGCAAACAGTCTCTCTGAGGTTGGCACTGGACCAGGTCCCTCTGAGTTTGTAGTGTGATGCTGTGGGTGAGCTCTGGGGGGAGGTGTTGACCCTGCTGAGACCCTCGGGTTTTTAGTGGTTTGAGATTGTGCCCTTCCTTCCATGGTTTATTTAAGTGTTCCATCTGCCCTGGAGCAGGACTGTTATTTTGTTTTGTTTGAGACAGGGTCCCACTTACGAGCTCTGGCTGCCCTGAAACTCACTTTGTAGACCAGACTGGACTTGACTCACAGATGTATCTGCAACTGAAGTTTTCCTGGTCCATGGTCAGGACAAATCTCTCTCACCTGCCAGTCCTGCAGCCAAGCAAACACACAGATGCTTATATTATTTAAACTGTTTGGCCTAATGGTTGAGGCTTCTGCTAGCTAGATCCTACATCTTAAATTAACCCATTTCTATAAGTCTATACCTTGCCATGTGGCATGTGGCTCGTGGCTTACCGTTATCTTACATGTTGCTTCTCATGGCAGCAGCTGGCAGCGTCTCCTCACTCAGACTTCCACTTCCCAGAATTCTCCTCTCTCTTTGTCCCGCCTATACTTCCTGCCTGGCTACTGGCCAATCAGCATTTTATTTATATAGAGCGAGATCCACAGCAGATATCCACCTGCTTCTCCCTCACTAGTGCTGGAATTAAAGGCACTCACCACTGTGCCCGGCCTTGACTGGGTTTGGTCACTGGTTTGTGCTTTAACTAAAAGGGCCTCACCGAGGACAGGAGGAGCCAACTGTGTACAAGTCAGAAGCTCGTCTGGCTCTCCATAGCTTTCCTTTCTCTGTGTCAAATGGACTTGGATGCTCCTTGGACCTTCTAAGGGCCCTGTTCTGTGGTGATAGATCTGTCTTAGGGGAAAGAACTGTGAGAGCCAACACAGACCAGTCTGAAATTGCCCAGCTCAAAATGACCTCCAGATGGAGACGATGGCTTAGTCCTGCTCTGCCCCCTGATGTCCTTCCCCATCCCAAGGACAGGCATCCATGCAGTCCTCCCTCAGCCTCTTCATCCTGTCACAGAAGTCAGTCTGGAGAGCAACCTTGTTCCAGAGCAACTCCAGTTCCTAGACACCATCAGCATAACTAACTGACCCCAGAGCTCTGCCTCATCTCCTTCAGATGTTGCTTTTACCGAGGACCAGGCCAGCGTGGATCATCCCTCCAACCCCATCATGCTGTGGTGGAACTGACCACACAGCACAGCAGACTGGAATTCCTTGTGCAGACAGCCCCAAGGAGTGACATCCTGTGGACAACTGTTCAGAGGACACAAGATCGATTGTGGAGCAACCATTGGTCTTACCTTAAATACTGGTCTTCCATGGACTCCATCATGAAAGGGACCTGGGAGGCAGCTCCCTCAGAGCGACAAGGTGTTAAGGCCTTAACTGACCTTTGGTTGGGGGAACCAAGGAGGAATAATATGGAAACTGACCATAGAAAAGTCCTTCCTCTGGGAAAGACATGTCTGTAGATGCTCTGTTTAGTAAATGCCAGCCATGAGCTCCTTACCCAGGTCAGGACTGCTGGGTATGCTATGTGCAAGCCAGGTTCCTTATGCTGGAGTGGGAAGGACTAGCTGAAGCCTGACTAACAACATAAAAGGGACAGGTTTAACCGGGCCACCTGCTCAGGTCATAGGAAAAGCCCAGTGTGTGGGAAATGAAAAGATCTGCACCAGACCAGTTCAAAGAGCAGCATCTCCTAATGCACATATGTGCCTGCCCCAAGGGTATTTATACCTGTGTCCAGGTGCAGACTGGTGTTCTCCGCCCCTGACTTAGATGTGCTCCTAGGAAGCGAGGTCCAGCAATACTTACATCCCCTAAGTTCCCAAAATAAGAGATGCCCTCTGCTTTACCAGTGCTGATTCAATGACCCTGACAGGTCCACGGTCACTGTTGCTGCAGCAATACGCTTCCAAGTTCAACATAGCTGGATCTTACTCAGATCAAGGAACATTTAATTATTCAGGAAAATATAGTCTCTCTTCAGAATGAGACAGATGCTAATCAGGCAGGAATAGAATGAGAAAATGTCAAAATATTATTGGCAAGAATCAAGGCTCCAGGTACAAACAGGAGCCAATGAAGTACAATACAGGTCACAGCCCAGGAGAACAAAACAGTTTCTTCAAGAAAAATTCATAATGTGTTATGAAAGTGAAGAGGAGGGAATGAAGTGTAACATGGTAGAATAGACCAATGGTTAGGAACTGATTGATTGATTGATTTAATGATTGACTTACAGCACTGCTGGTACTGCCTGTTTGCCCAGTGTGACTTCATTTACTACCTGAACAGAGGGACCTGGAGAAACAGCTGAACCTTTGGGTCGTTGCCCTTAGCAATTTACTGACTGACACATATGCATCTGTAGAATCTTCCTGCTGGCCTGCTTCATCCTGTGGTCTTGGAGTATAAAATGAGAATGCAAACTGGACCTAAAGTTGATGCTTTCAGGACTTTCCTGGTCAGTCCACTGTGACATCTCCTCCCTTCCGCTCTCCTTGCTGTCAGAGAGCTTATCCCAGAATGTCACCTGCAACAGAGTGGGATGTCTACGCCAATCATGTGAAGATAGGACTACAAGACTAAAAGAACAGACGTGTGACCTAAGAAAGACCATTGGGGTCAGAGCTGCTGTGGAGAACACCTGGGCAGGGCTGCTGTGGAGAACACCTGGGGCAGGGCTGCTGTGGAGGAACATCTGGGACAGGGCTGCTGTGGAGGAACATCTGGGACAGGGCTGCTGTGGAGGAACATCTGGGGCAGGGCTGCTGTGGAGGAACATCTGGGGCAGGGCTGCTGTGGAGGAACATCTGGGACAGGGCTGCTGTGAGAACACCTGGGGCAGGGCTGCTGTGGAGGAACATCTGGGGCAGGGCTGCTGTGGAGGAACATCTGGGACAGGGCTGCTGTGGAGAACACCTGGGACAGGGCTGCTGTGGAGGAACATCTGGGGTCAGAGCTGCTGTGGAGAACATCTGGGGCAGGGCTGCTGTGGAGAACATCTGGGACAGGGCTGCTGTGGAGAACACCTGGGACAGGGCTGCTGTGAGAACATCTGGGGCAGGGCTGCTGTGGAGAACACCTGGGGCAGGGCTGCTGTGGAGAACACCTGGGGCAGGGCTGCTGTGGAGATCACCTGGGGCAGGGCTACTGTGGAGAACACCTGGGACAGGGCTCTGTGGAGAACACCTGGGGCTGCTGTGGAGGAACATCTGGGGCAGGGCTGCTGTGGAGAAACAGCTGGGGCAGGGCTGCTGTGGGGGAACATCTGGGGCAGGGCTGCTGTGGAGGAACATCTGGGGCAGGGCTGCTGTGGAGAACACCTGGGGCAGGGCTGCTGTGGAGAACATCTGGGGCAGGGCTGCTGTGGTAAAGCATCCAGGGAGGCAGCTGTCATGGTTCCTACTTCTCCTGGGTCTACTCACAACCTAAGTCTGCTCTTCAGCCCTTCCTTACACAAGCACTTAGTGACAAGTGTCTCAAGCCACTGAATTCCAATGACATTGTCTCATCAGGATCAACTCTTACCATGGGCACTGATGGTTTCCCACCACAGAGAAGCTATGGGCCTCCACATGATGTCACAGTCTGGCTTTATCCTACTAAGACAACACTCATTCTCTTCATATTGTGGCTCAGTCCTTTTGTTCTCTGCTCTTAAAACCCTATGGCATGTCCATGGGCGACACCAACAGAGACCCCCATACAGACCCCATATAAATGGCATACAAGATCAGACCAAGTAAGTTCCTGTGGTGGCTTCAATAAGAATGGTTGCTATAGGCTCCTATATTTGAATGCTTGTTCATCAAGGAATGGCAGTGCTTGAGAGGGATTAGCAGATGTGGCCTTGTTGGAGGAAGTGTGTCACTGAAGGTTTGGTCTTTGTGGTCACAAAAGTCCAAGCCAGGCCCAGTGTCTCTCTCTTCCTGTGGTCTGTGGATCTGGATAGAACTCTCAGCTGCTTCTCCAGCATCATGTCTGCCTATATACCTCCATTCTCCCTCCTTACAAGCCGTATAATGATGTACTAAAACTGTGAAACTGTGTGCCCTGGTGGCCAAAGTCCTTTTTCACATGCCCTGGATTTGGAGCTAAAGACATTTCAGAGCAGCCTCTCATGGGTGCTGGAAACTGAACCTGGTTCTCCTACAAGAGCAAACAAGTGCTCCCAACCATCATGACATCTGTCCAGCAGCATCATCTGGTTATTTGTGAGCTAGCTAGCTAGCTTGCTTTTCTTGAGACAGGGTTTCACTATGTAGCCTCGGCCTGATTGGACCTTTTTATGTTGACCAAATTGACCTAGAACTCACAGAGATTTGCCTACTTCTGCCTCTCATGTGGTGAGGAAGAGCCAGATGGGGAAGAACAATGATCTGGAAATCCTATGGGTTTCCTGGACTTCAGAGATGTCTGAAGGACCGAGAAATCCTACCTAAGTACATACTTAATTCTTTTTTGAGCATCTGCCTTCTTTTTCTCTCTAATCCTGACTGTCTGCATCTCAGCTCACTTCAGCCTGTGTCTCCACCCCTGCCCTCCTCTTGGCATTCCCTGCGGCTCTCTGGCTTGATACACACTGTCCAAATCGGCTGCTACAAAAAAAAGAAAAAAAGTTCTCCATTTTAGTTTGGGTTTTTACTATGGTTATCTCATCTCATGATACACCATAAGGATTTATTAAATTGTTACTCTCATTATATACTATATTTTTGAATAAGATTTCCTTATATTAAAATAACTTCAGTACAAACTTATTATTATTATTATTATTATTATTATTATTATTATTATTTTGGTTTTTTGAGACAGGGTTTCTCTGTGTAGCTTTGGAGCCTGTCCTGGAACTCACTCTGTAGCCCAGGCTGGCCTCGAACTCACAGAGATCCGCCTGTCTCTGCCTCCCAAGTGCTGGGATTAAAGGCGTGTGCCACCACCACCCAGCCGCAAATTTATTATTTTTAAGGCTAAACCTGACAGGTATAAAACTTAAATTCTAAGTTTATAAGGGCAACTAACTTATAAATTGTTCAGAATAAGTTGACTTTAACTAAAGATAATTAAGAAATGCAAATTATTGATTGATTGGCTGACCTAAACTATAAACTGTTAAGGATAAGGTGTACTTAAATTATAAGCTGTTAAAGATAATCATTAAAGCTTGATCATCTTAATAATGATCAAATTCTCTAATGTATACAAAACTATGTTTATATACATGCTAAGTATGCTGAATATTAATATAATAAATTCCTTACTTAGCCCCTGGCATTAAAAAAATGTTTACAATTCCCACTTTAGACTGTGCCATGCCTCTTACTGCCAGGGTTTTGCCTAAACTACACCTTGAGATCATTTAGATTATATCCCCATTTACCAGGTCTAAAGATAATTTACCTTGCTATCCAACTTCAAATAAAAGATAGCTCGCCACGCAGATTTCAAAATAATCTCTGACTCTTTCTTTGTTTAAAGGAATTCACCACATTGGCTGCTCTCAGTAATCAATCACCTATCTCTCCTGATGAATTAAATACAAAAATGCTTTTAGATGTAAAGTTTTAAGGATATGAGGATATAAAGAATTAGATATAAAAATGTTTAAGAATGTTAAGAAATAACTCATTATATTTGTAGTGCAAGTCATTGGGATAGAGAAATATAACACATGAACATCTAGATATGTTATAAACGATACCTGAGTCTCAGTAAATGACCTAGAGATACTGAGAATGTACACCTATGTTAGATCTATGGATAAAGTTTTAAATTGAGGTCTGAGATATATACATACAGGCTTTAGAAGTGGACTTATGTATGCCTTAATACAAGAGTCTATGGACCTCCCCAGAAGGGACACTGGGGCTAATTATAGGCCATAGCTCCTCTGCTGTACAAGGTATTAATGTTGCCCCAGCATGATAGGCAAATGTCTTTCTGTATGCTGTGAAAATATGTTGCTCTGATTGGTTGATAAATAAAATGCTGATTGGCCAGTAGCCAGGCAGGAAATATAGGCGGGATAAACAGACAAGGAAAATTCTGGGAAGTGGAAGGCTGAGTGAGGAGACACCAGCCGGCCCTCCAGGGAGCAGCATGTAATGGCACACAGGTAAAGCCACAGAACATGTGGTGACATACAGATTAACAGAATGGGCTGAGTTTAAGTGTAAGAGCTGGTCAATAGTTAGTCTGAGCTAATGGCCGAGCTGCTTTAATTAATATAATCCTCTGTGTGTTTACTTCGGTCTGAGCAGCTGTGGAGCGGGCGGGACACTGGAAAACTTCAGCTACACCAGGGATGTGCAATTCTGACTTTACTGGAAGATTAAGATCATTGTACAACTCCCTCCAAAAACAATTCAGATTCCTGCAGGGCAGCATCTAAGGGAGCTGCTGGTTTAGATTCTAGTGATATGGCTTTCTGGGTTCAGGAAATTAAATATTCCAGGCCAACTGAATGCTTAAAATACAGGGAAAGAAAATAATTGACTTGCTAGACATAAGCACGGACATCTCTTACATTTCAGGAAAAGATTGCCCAAGTACTTAAGATGACTCTTACTCCTTCATATCTTACAGGCCTAGGTCAAGCTAATCATGTAGCCAGAAGCTCAGGAATATTAAGATGGCCAGATGGAGAAAATTATGGCATATTCTGCCCATATGTCATCCCCTTCATACTTAACATTCTGTGGGGAAGAGACATGCTGCAACTAATACATGCATTGTTGATCTCTGCTAAGGACTAATATCAGCTCAAATGCTGTAGATGGGTTTTAAACTTAAAAGAACTGGAACAAACAAGCCAAGGGCATAATTGAGCCCATTATTCCAGAAATTAGAAATGACAGACGTGGCCTAGGATATCAAAATTTATCCTAGGGGCCACTGTCCACTGCCGACCCCATTACTTGGAGATCTGATGCTTCTATTAGTTAAGCAATGGCCTTTAAATATGAAAGAAGTTGTAACTGCTACCTGTCTGGTGGAGGAAAAACTTAAATACTGGGCATATAAAGTCCCCACCAGCCCTTAAATCACTCCAATATTTTTTATTTAGGAAAATCAGGCTTATAGACTGTTACAAGGCCTTAAGGAATTACATAAAATTTATTAAAGCTGAGAGGAATTTCACAGCCTGGCTTGCCATCTCCCATGGCCACCCCTAGAAATCAAAATAATAATTGTCATAGATTTACAAGATTGCTTCTTTACCATACCTCCTTACCCTAAAGATTCTCAGCATTTCACTTTTAGCTTGCCTACTCACCCTGCCATGATGGAGACCAAAGCTGACATACAGAGCAAGAGATACAAGTTCTGTTTATCCAGGACTAATTTTATTGGGCAGAGTTCCTCAGTATAGGTACAGATTAACAACAATCAGAACTAACTGTCAATTACAGTTCCCTCACAGTTCCTCAACCTAATAATATATAATATATAAGCATGTATATATACATATATGTACATACATATTGCAATACATATATTACACAGGCAATATTATATTTATATCAAACTATAAAACTTATGAGTCTATAGACTGGCAGATGAGTCTACAGAATAGACTAGCACCTTTTCATATGTCTATCCAACAATGTCAAATTCTCTCCATATGGAAGCTCACCCACGAAGCTTACGTCCTTATAATTTATGGCTTTGAAATATAATACACCATTTATTTCACTGCTTTTCAATTTTAGGAATGCCTAGAGCTCATATATGGACAGAGGTCTTACATATACTTCAAGAGCTCTTAATACTGGTCCTTAACTGCTCATTTCTCCCACTACAGCGTTCCTTATCACCCCCAGAACAAGACACAAAATTACACCTGACCCTCTAGGACCTTCTCACTGGTATTTTAAAAGGTCCTGATGTTTTCACAATGTCAGGAAGAGGATATGCTTACTTATTTTCACAGAACACTGACCTGCCTTTATGAATACTGCATTTCCTGGTCAGACTATAATCTAGGCCGCTGCAGGACAAAGATGCTCTAAAGCAGTCAGTCTGATTGCAGGCTGTTATTTACTTATAGATCCTTAATTTGGTGTTTTGACTTTATGAATAAATTGATACAATTCCAGATCCTTTTGATAAACTGTTCATCAATTATATAAAACTTATATAAATATGATTATAAATAATAATTCTGTTCTAAATGTATTTTCTTATTTTTGATCAAAGATAAACAAGATTTGAGGTCTATATAAATGACACATTTCAGATTTCATTCTCTAGCTATCCTGCTGTTTTGTTGAGACTCCAAGGTTACATAGCTTTTCTCTGGCAAACTTCACCACTGTTATCATATTGCTAATATGTCTAAAAATTTTGTCTTTTGAAGAAGGTTCTTATAAGCTTCAGGAGATCAAAATTCACCAACATTCACTAGCTGAGACGGACCAGGAGGAATCCAACCTGACTACAATTTATGTCTCCCACTCATAATGTTTTTTCCTCTTGGTGGGGAGCTTTCCCTCTCCCTGAACTCATACCTGCTTCTCTCATCTGCTAACCATGTATTTAATATTCCATATGTACACCTAAGAGAAAAAGTTTCCTCCTTAACTGCATGTTCTACCATTAACACATATATTTGTTCCAGCAGAAATTCTAATCATCTAAAGAGTTACAGGTTGTCACCATGGACCACGGACATGTTGTCTAGCTGCAGGTCTTCACCCCATCCTCCAGCCCACACGGATGTGCTGTCCGGCCTAGCCCTGCATCCTGCCATCCAGCCCATGAGACAGGAAATCCTGCTACACATGTCTCACAGAGCCTGAAACAACCTGCGCTTCCTGGGTTTCCGCTGTGTTCCAGTCTTCAAGACCCTCAGCTTTGCCCCCATCTCCGCAGGAAGTGACCATGAACGATTTCTACAGCCCTTTGTCACGTACCCCTCTTTCTGTTACTGTCTCTCCAGCCCAGGGGCCTGACTGCCCTTAAAAATGCTGTTATCAATTGTATAAAGTCTGGCCATGATCCTGAAATGTATATACTATCAGATAGTCCCCCATGTACTTTTCACAATTGTTCTATATGTAAGTCTTGCTATATATACCCTGACACAGGTTATTACTGTCCTCTCATAGCTATATGAGTTACTATTACCTTGCTTACAAACTTAAATTATTAGGTCAGTTTCTACTGCAGCCTTGGTCCCACTGATGCTCATGACTAACTAAGGTAACTCTATCTAACAATGCCTCTTTAAAATACAGTTTAACCAAATTAGTATCACTAATCAAAGATTCATAGATAGAGTCAATGTTCCAAACTAACCATTTCTTTTTGATAAGTCAGAATCATAGTATTTAGACACATTTGACCATATTATGCCATACTAGCTAAGGACAGATTTTTATGTTATTCCTCTGCGCCATTATAAGGACAGAGATATTCCATCTATATATACAACTATTTCTATTAGATGGTTGAACTTATTCTCAGCTTGCCATCTATAAAGATTATAAAAATATTTTATGGATTATAAATACATACTGTTGATACAAATATTGATTAAATATCAATATCAATTAACCATTACTTTCCATTTTTCAAATCATCTCCAAATTTAAATGTATCCACATTTTTTTGCTGCCCTACAGAGAATTAAGCATTCTCCTTTTTTTTTAAACTTAACAAAATACTGGAACTGCTGCAAGCCACAGGAAAATCGGCTACTATCACAAAAGCTACTGCTTGGAAAAGTCCTTGACTTTTCCAAAGGTCAAGTCATGGCTTAAGAAGTCTTGGTGATATTTTAGCTTTTATATATATATTGGCCAATTCCAATGATTTTCTTGTATGCTATGTGTGGTTCCAAGAACTCCTAACAGTGTGTTTATTTAAAAACCCATCAAGCATCCAAGGCCAAACGATCTCCTGAACTAAGGTAACAACACCCTCATGGAAACAACACCTGTCTCCAGGCCAGGGTGGTAGCTTTATTTCTTGTGCAATTTAAGGTGAGACCCTCCTTTCTTATACAGCCTTACTCGTAGCTGGAGTTTTCTCCAGTCCTACCCGGGCCCAAAGACACTCAAACCCAAATAAACACACAGGCGCTTATATTATTTAAACTGTTTGGCCTAATGGCTCAGGCTTCTTGCTATCTAGTTCTTAGATCTAAAATTAACCCATTTCTATAAATCTATACCTTGCCATGTGTCTCTCAGCTTACCGATATTTTACATCATGCTTTTCATGGCGGCATCTCCCGACTCAGCCTTCCTGTTCCCAGAATTCTCCTCTCTCTCTGTCCTGCCTATACTTCCTGCCTGGCTACTGGCCGATCAGCACTTTACTTATTGACCAATCAGAGCAACACACATTTACAGCATACAGAAAGACATCCCCAGCACTTACTAATATTATAGACTCCTAACTTCTTACCTAACCACTTCTAGGAATGTAGATTGGGAACATAATTCCCTTTTTTATACACTAACTGATCATTAGTTCTCAGTTGACCTCCTCCTTTACCATTCCCCTTTTGGGTTGTAAAAGAAATCCTGGTGGTCACTGCCTGAGGAAAACTCTTATCTGCCTTTATGACCCTGTGGGAATTCAAGCCTGGTGACCTTGTTCTGCCAAAGGATTGCTATTGCTTGGGTTTATAACTGAATACCCTGGAGAACTTGAGGACAGAACAGAGAGGGATGAGGAGACTTACAGGAGGACTGGGGAGAGAATTTGAGGATGAGACGGAGAAAAAGAGAAGAGAAGAACTAGATGGGTAAGAACTGGAGAGGAATGAACTAGATGGGAAGAACTGGATTGAAGGGCTAGAAGAGAATACTAGAGGAACAAGATGGAAGATGAGGAAGAGCCAGATGGGGAAGAAGAAGATGAGAGAGAAGGAGATGGGAGAGGAACTAAGATGGGAAAGAACTAGATGGATGAGAACATAGATGGAGCAGAATTAAGATGAGAGAATTAAGATAGAACTTAGAGCAGACAGTAGATAAATGTAGAGATAAATCAGACAAGAAAGGAGCTAGGTGTGAGAGCAGAATAGAAGCTTGTAGAGAACTGACATGGAAAATAAAGTGTATAGACTAAGGAATTACATGAACAAAGATTCATTTCCTAACATCCAAGATTAAATTATCAGCTGGTTGTAGATTCTTCCTGGACCCTGGGAGGGGACTATCAAGGGGATAGGCCCCCTTAGTCCCCGATAATGTAAGATTAAAGGTGTGCCCCACCAAGCTCTGCTGCAGCACATATTCTCATTAAAACTTTTAGTTCAGTTCTAGTCTGACAAGTACATTTACACCCATGCCATTGGCTGGTCATTCCTGGAAAAGAATGCCGTGAAGAACTGTGTCCCATAGTATACAGGTCAGTCAGGTACCCCTTCTTTGTATTCTGCAGAAATCTGGCTCCCAAATGTGTCCAGTTATTTCCTTGAACCAACTATCATGGTCACTCTGGCTTCCCTTTCTAGCTTCATTGTTACCTGAGGTCTGTGACTGTGAGCATGGCTGTTTATTTCCTTTGAGCTCCCCAGTAGGGGTCATCCAATGGCTTCAGCTGCTGCTCAATTTTAATCTCAATTTCCCAGCATGGATTTGTTCATTGCCCTTAATATTGTCAGCAGTATCAGGCTGTGATCTTTTCTAGCATAGAAATTTTTATCTTAGGTGATATAAAAAGAACAAGAGAAAAATAGAGACAGAAGAGAGGAGCAGAGGAAGAAAGAGAAATATAAAATAAAGAATTAAGCTTTGCCCACTCAGACCACTCAGATAAGTCTTGTGTGTGTGTGTGTGTGTGTGTGTGTGTGTGTGTGTGTGTGTGTGTTAGTATTCACTGACTCCACACCCCTCTCCAGTTTCTCTGACTGGCTGGAGCTGGTTCTTCAGCAACTAATTCTTGGACTCCGTGAGCTGGACATTCTTTCCACCCTCTAGCGTCTTCTTCAACTCCTTCCTTCAGGGTGTTGACGTTTTCATTGTGGAGTTTTCATCCTTGGTGAGGGTTATTCCAGAATATTTTTATTTTAGCCTATTGTGGCGGAATAGTTTCCTGGTCTCTTTCTCAGTCTGCTTTTCCTTAGTAACTAAGAAGGCTGCTGGGTCTTGTTGTTGACTTTGCTCAAGGTGGTCGTCAGCTGTAGAGTTTTCTGAGGGAATCTTAGGGTCTCTTCTGCACAGAATCATCATCTACAGATGAAAACACTCGGACTTCTTCCCTGTGTGTGTCTCCATCATCTCCTTCCCTCTGTGTGTCCCCATCATCTCCTTCCCTGTGTGTGTCCCCATCACCTCCTTCCCTGTGTGTTTCTCCATCATCTCCTTCCTATGTGTGTCCCCATCATCTCCTTCCCTATGTGTGTCCCCATCATCTCCCTCCCTCTGTGTGTCCCCATCATCTCCTTCCCTCTGTGTGTCCCCATCATCTCCCTCCTATGTGTGTCTCCATCATCTCCTTCCCTATGTGTGTCCCCGTCATCACCTTCCCTATGTGTGTCCCCATCATCTCCTTCCTCTGTGTGTCCCCATCATCTCCTTCCTATGTGTGTCCCCATCATCTCCTTCCCTCTGTGTGTCCCCATCATCTCCTTCCTATGTGTGTCCTCATCATCTCCTTCCCTCTGTGTGTCCCCATCACCTCCTTCCCTCTGTGTGTGTCCCCATCATCTCCTTCCCTCTGTGTGTCCCCATCATCTCCTTCCCTCTGTGTGTCCCCATCACCTCCTTCCCTATGTTTGTCCCCATCATCTCCTTCCCTATGTGTGTCCCCATCATCTCCCTCCCTCTGTGTGTCCTCATCATCTCCTTCCCTCTGTGTGTCTCCATCATCCCCTTCCCTCTGTGTGTCTCCATCATCTCCTTCCTTCTGTGTGTCCCCATCATCATCTCCTTCCCTATGTGTGTCCCCACCATCTCCCTCCCTATGTTTGTCCCCATCATCTCCTTCCCTATGTGTGTCCCCATCATCTCCTCCCTATGTGTGTCCCCATCATCTCCTCCCTATGTGTGTCCCCATCATCATCTCCCTCCCTATGTGTGTCCCCATCATCTCCTTCCCTCTGTGTGTCCCCATCATCTCCCTCCCTATGTGTGTCCCCATCATCTCCTTCCCTCTGTGTGTCTCCATCATCTCCTCCCTCTGTGTGTCCCCATCATCTCCTTCCCTCTGTGTGTCCCCATCATCTCCTTCCTATGTGTGTCCTCATCATCTCCTTCCCTCTGTGTGTCCCCATCACCTCCTTCCCTCTGTGTGTGTCCCCATCATCTCCTTCCCTCTGTGTGTCCCCATCATCTCCTCCCTCTGCGTGTCCCCATCACCTCCTTCCCTATGTTTGTCCCCATCATCTCCTTCCCTATGTTTGTCCCCATCATCTCCTCCCTATGTGTGTCTCCATCATCTCCCTCCCTCTGTGTGTCCCCATCATCTCCTTCCCTCTGTGTGTCCCCATCACCTCCTTCCCTATGTTTGTCCCCATCATCTCCTTCCCTATGTTTGTCCCCATCATCTCCTCCCTATGTGTGTCTCCATCATCTCCCTCCCTATGTGTGTCTCCATCATCCCCTTCCCTCTGTGTGTCTCCATCATCTCCTTCCTTCTGTGTGTCCCCATCATCATCTCCCTCCCTATGTGTATCCCCACCATCTCCCTCCCTATGTTTGTCCCCATCATCTCCCTCCCTATGTGTGTCCCCATCATCATCTCCCTCCCTATGTGTGTCCCCATCATCTCCTTCTCTCTGTGTGTCCCCATCATCTCCTTCCCTGTGTGTGTCCCCATCATCTCCTTCCTATGTGTGTCCCCATCATCTCCCTCCCTCTGTGTGTCCCCATCATCTCCTTCCTATGTGTGTCCCCATCATCTCCTTCCCTCTGTGTGTCCCCATCATCTCCTTCCTTGTCTGTGTCCCCATCATCTCCCTCCCTATGTGTGTCCCCATCATCTCCTCCCTATGTGTGTCCCCATCATCATCTCCCTCCCTATGTGTGTCCCCATCATCTCCCTCCCTGGTCTCATTGCTGAGCCCCAGACTTTATGTTCTGTGTGAACAGCATTGGGGATATTGGGTATCCCCGTCTTGTCTTTGCTTTTAGTGGAAATACTTTGACTTTTTCTCCAGTTAGCATACTCTTGGCTGTGGGTTTGTCAGACATATAATCCTTATTGTGTCAAATGTGCCCACTTCATCTGTGGTCTCTTCTGGGCTATTCTCATGAAAGGATGTTGGATGTTGTCAAAATATCTTTCTGAATCTACTGAGATGACCATGTGATATCTGTTCTTGAGTTTATTTTTGTGATGAATTGCATTATTTGATTTGCATATGTTGAACCATCCTTGCATCCATGTGAAGCCATCTTGATCTTTAATTTATTTTCTTAGGGTTGGACGAGGTGGCTGGGCTGTTAGGGCACTAGGGACTCTTTCAGAGAACCAGGGTTTGGTTCCCAAAACCCACATGGTGACTCACAACCTTCTATAAACTCAGTTCTAGGAGCTCTGGTGCCCTCTTGTGGGCTCTGTGGGTACAGACATACATGTAGACAAACACTCACACACAAGACAAAAATGAATCTTTTCAAAAATAGTTTTCTTGGCATTCCTCTCTGTGTGTGTACATGAGCACCTGCCCCATCATAGTTTTCTTGTGGACAAAAAGTTTAGTTTTGGCTTTGAATCAGATCACTTCATCGGAGGGGTTTTTTAGGGTAAGAGCTGGGATGGGTTCTCTGATTCCTATAATATTCTTGACTATCTTGTCAGAATTCAAGAAGCTTTTTGTAGTAAGAGAAAATTGATACTTTTTCTGAGGAAAAGCACTTGCTGCACACACTTGACCCCCTGAGGGTCATCCTGGGACCCACATGTGGGAAGGAGAGAACCAACTACCAAGTTGTCCTCTGACCTCCATTCATGTGCCATAGCATGTGTGTGCCATGCCCCCACACTACACACAAATAATAATTTGTTTTAAAGAAGAAACAAGATAAAATCCTGGGGCAAGAGAAGCCACTCAGTGGTTAAGAGCATGTCTTCAGTTCGCACAGTCAGGCAACTAAATGGTCTGTAATGTCAAGTTCAGGTCTCCAAGGGCCATGCATTCTCAGGCACATGCACACACAGGCTCATATATTCATAGAATTAAAAAACATAAGCTAGGCATAGTGGCACACACCTTTAATCCCAGCACTCAGGAGACAGAGGCAGATGGATCCTTGTGAGTTTGAGGCCAGCCTGGTCTATATAGTAAGTTCCAGTATAGTCAGGGCTACATAGTGAGACCTTGTCTCAAAAGGAAAATAAATCATTAAACAGTCGAATGCCTCTCTCAGTTACACTTGACCCCATCCTCTCCTGTGCCCATCACTCCCTCAGTTCCTCATCAGTTCTCAAAGACTGTGACTATGATGTCACCTCCCTCTGTCTTCTCCAGCACAAACTATGTCCTCAGAGTCTCCACCTTTGTCCCTCTGCCTGAGAACCCACCCACCTTGCATTTAGTGGACATCTCAGTCCAGCATCATCTACTGAGACCTCCACGTCCCTCCTCCTGTATCCCTGACAGTCTTCCTCTTCTTCACCCATGGCGACTCTGTCTTCCTCCAGGACAGTCTGCAGCTCTGCCTGCTGCTTCACCCCTCCCCCTCACACCCAGAGTTAGTCCAGGGGGAAGAGCTGTGATGTCACCTGCAGAGTGGACCCAGGATGCCTCACTTCCCATCCCCCATCTCACAGGGGAGGAGACTGCAGTGAGCAGCAGAGCAGGACTCTGCTTCTCCAGGTCCCCCCTGCCTGCCTGGCTCCTCCCCTGCTAGAGTTCCCTCCAGCAGATCCTGTCAGGAGAGAAGTTGTGCCTCTGTCCCCTTCTGCTCAACTGCTCTGACTCCCTGTCACACTGTGAGCACAGGTCAGGTCTGTGTTGTGTGACAGACTTTCCCTGGAAAGACACACACATGTCCATTCACCTCAGATAGAGAACTCAGGGCTGACAAGGTAACCATTGCATCAATGTCCAGCTTGGTGAACCAGGGAGGTTTTAATGGAGTCACCAACAGGAGTGTGGGGGAGGGGTTACTCACAGGAGCAGGTGTTGGGGAATGTTATTTTAAGGTGTGCTACTTTTGTTTATGTTGCATTTGTTTAACTCTCTGAAGCTGTGTGACTGTGCCCGTCTAAAACACCTGATGGTCTAATAAAGAACTGAAAGGCCAATGGTGAGGCAGGAGAAAGGATAGGCAGGGCTGGCAGGCAGAGAGACTGTATAGGAGAAATCTGGGAAGAAAAAGAAGTAGCCAGAGAAGGAGGAGGACTCCAGGGGCCAGTCACCCAGCTACACAGCAAGCCATGGAGTAGGAGTAAGATTTACAGAAGTAAGAGAACAGGAAAAGCCCAGAGGCAAAAGGTAGACAGGATAATTTAAGTAAAGCTGGCCAGAAACTAAGCCAAGCTAAGGCTGGGCATTCATAAGCAAGAATAAGCCTCTGTGTGTGATTAATTTGGGAGCTGGGTGGTGGATCCCTCATAAGAGTTGAGACAAACAACAAAACAAGCTGGAATAATTCATTGTCCACAGCATCACTGAAAAGCCCTCCCCAACACGGGAAGTGACTCATGAACTTCCTTCATGGAGCTCTCTGCACAGCTTCCAGGCAGCTGGAAGGTCAGAGAATTCTCTCCACAGCTGGATGGTCAGTGCGCTCCCCTAGAGCATGTTACTCCTTTTCATACTGCTGGGGAGGAATTCTAAAGTGTTTCAAGGTTTCTTTTTATAAAAAATCATGTATATACACACATATATACATATATGTGCACCATGTGTGCAGTGCCCTCTGAGGAGAGAGAAGGACTTGAATCCCTTGGAACTGGAGTCACAGACAACTGTGAGCAGTCATATGGGTGCTGGGACTCAAACCCTGTGCCCTGGAAGAGCAGCCAGTGCTCTTCCTCATGGACCCATCTCTCCAGCTCCTCTTGCAACTTGCTGTTCTTTGAGAAATGTGACCTTTTGTTACCTTCTGAGTGTCATGGGCCTCCCTGTCCCTCCCAGAGGGAATGTGCATCAGGAGCAGGACACTGCTTCCCCTGGCCAACTCAGAAAAAAAAATGGCTATGGAACAGTTGGATGTTTCCAGCATTCTCTGGGCCTCATGGCGTACAGACTGTGATCTGCTCCAGGCATCTGCTTCCTTATACTCATCAACAGCCATGCTCCTGCCTCAGAGCATCTGATGACATGATCCACAGCCTGGAAGGAACCTGGTTCAGCAGCCTTGAGAATGATTTATACTTTTCTTGTCATCAGAGAGCCTTCATCCAGGAACCAATGGAAGCAGATGCAAAGCCAAGCACTGGGCCGAGCTCCAGGAGTCCTGTTGAAGAGATGGAAGAGGGATTGGAGGAGCCAGCGGGGTCAAGGTCATGACAGGGGAACCCACAGAGACAGCTGACCTCAACTCATGGGAGCTCATGGATTCTGGACTAACAGTAAAGTGGTCTGCATGGGACCAACCTAGGTTCTCTACATGTGTGTGACAATTGTGTAGCTTGGACTTTTTGTGGGTCTCCTAGCAGTGGGATCAGGACCTGTCCCTGGAGCTTGCACTGCTTTAGAAACCCATTCTTCAAGCAGATTGCCTCATCCAGCCTTGATGCATCGGGAAGAGCTTGTTCCTGCCTCAACTTGATGTGCCATGCTTTGTTGACTCTCATGAGAGGCCTGTTCCTTCTGAAAGGAGACAGAGGAGGAGTGGATGGGGGGTGTATGGGAGTTGGAAGGAGGGAACAGGAGGAGAAGAGGGAGGGGAAACTGTATATGTAAAATAAATTAAAAAATTAAAATAAAAGGGGGGGCTGGAGAGAAGGCTCAGTGGTTAAGAGACTGTCTGTTCTTCCAGAGGTCCTGAGTTCAATTCCCAGCAACAACATGGAGGTTTATGACCATCCGTAATAAGATCTGGTGCCCTCTTCTGGCCTGTAAGCATGCATGTAGAACACTGTATACACAATAAATAAATCTTTAAAAAAATTTAATAAAAATTATTATTTTATTTATTCTTCTCTCATAAAATAAATCATAATCATAGTCTCTCCCTCCAAGTCCTCCATTTACTCCCCCAGATCCACTGCTCCCATTTCCCTTAGAAAAGATCAGGCCTCCCAGGGGTATCAACCAAACAGGCATAACAAGATGCAATAAGACTGGGCACAATCCCTCATATCAAGGTTGATTGAGGCAATTCAGTCAGAGGAAAGGGGTCCCAAGAGCAGGCAAAAGAGTCAGAGACAGCCCCATGCTCCCTGTTAAGAGTCCCCCAAAAACTCCAAGCTAAACAACATGTATGCAGGAGACCAAGTGCAGACCACGCAGGCCCCATTACTGCCTCTTCAGTCCCTCTGAGCCCCATGAGCCCTGCTTAGTTGATTCTGTGGGCCATGATCTTCTGGTGTCCTCAACCCCTCTGGCTACCACAGTCCTTCCTCCCTTTTCCCCCAGAATTCCCTGAGCTCCACCTAATGTTTGGGTGACGGTCTCTGTATCTACTCACATCAGCTGCTGGATGAAGCCTCTCTGATGACAATTGGGCTAGGACCCAATCTATGAGTATAACATATCATCAGAACCCATTTCATTGACTTCTATTTTTTGTTTTGGTCAGACTTATTTGGTTCTACCTTAGACCTCTGAGCCATCCTGTTTCTGGTTCCTGGTCATCCAGGCAATGTCAGGCATATGCTCCCTCTCATGGCTTGGGCCTCATGTAAGACCGGTCATTGGTTGGCCACTCCCACAAGCTCTGAGCCACCATTGCCCAAGCACAACTTGTAGGCAGGATAAGTGTGAGTCAAAGGTTCTGTGGCTAAGTTGGTATCCTGGTCCCACCTCTGGGAGGCTTGCAGGGTAACTAAAGAAGGCCAGTTGAGGCTCCATATCCTCCATTACTAGGAGTTCTTGCTATGATCACCCTCATAGGTTCCAGGAAGTTTCCATTGCACTAGGTTTCCACATCGCCCCATAAATGCCCCCTATTCCAGTCATCTCTTCCTATGCTCTCTGCTTCCATCCCGGCACCACCTGATCCCTCCTGTTCACATCTTCACCCACCCCACTTCAAGCACAGATCTATTCTATTTCCCCTTCCCAGGGAGATTCTTGCATCCACTCTAGAGCTTTTCCTTGTTTCTTATCCTCTCTTGGACTGTGCGTGGTAGCACAATTATCCTTTACAGCTAATATCCACTTATAAGTGAGTACATATCATGTTTATTTTTCGGGGTCTGTGTTGCCTCCATCAGAATGATTTTTTTATAGTCCCATGCATTTTCCTGAGAATTTCAGGATGTAATTTTATCTAACAGTTGATTAATACTCCATTGTATAAATATACCACATTTTCTCTATGCATTCTTTGAGCGACACCTAGGTTGTTTCTAGTTTCTGGCCATTATGAATAAAGCCACCATAAATAAGTGTTCTTGTGGTATGATGGAGTATCTTTGGATATATGCCCAGAGTGGTATAACTGGGTCTTGAGGTGGATTGATTCCTAATTTTCTGAGTAACTGCCACATTGATTTCCATGGTGGTTGTACAAGTTTGCATTTCCACTAGCAGTGGAGGAGTGTTCCCCTTGCTTCACATCCTCTCCAGCATGAGCTATCACTTGTGTTTTTGACCTTAGCCATTCTGACAGATGTAAGATGGAATCTCAGAGCCATTTTGATTTGCATTCCCTGATGGCTAAGGATGTTAAACATTTTTTATATAAAATTTATTTCATTTTATATTCTGGCTGCAGTTTCCCCTCTTTCCTCTCCTTCCACCCCTCCCCACCCCCCTCTGTTCCCACCCCCAATGCACTCCTCCATCTCTGTTCAGGAAATGACAGATCTCCCATAGGGATCAACAAAACATCACATACTAAGTCACAGAAAGACTATGCACCTCCTAATGTATTGAGGCTGGGAAAATCAACCCAGTCCAGAGAGTAGGGTCCCAAAAGCTGTAAAAGAGTTGGAGACGTCCCCTGACCCCAATGCTAGGAGTCCCACAAGAGGACCAATCTACACAACTGTCACATGTGAGCAGAGGGCCAAGGTCATGCAGGCTCCTGGTTGTCATTCAGTCTCTGTGAACCCCATGAGCCCAGGCTAATCGGTTCTGTAAGTTTTCTTGTGCTGTCTTTAACCCCTCTGGTACCCACAATCCTTTCTCCCCCTCTTCTGGAGGATTCCCTGAACTCTGCCTCATGTTTGGCTGTGGGTCTGCATATGTTTCCATCATTTTGTGGATGAAGCCTCTCTGAGGATAATTGGATTAGGCACCAATCTGGTCACAGGAGATGGCCAGTTCAGGCTACATATCACTATTGATAGGAATCTTAGCTGGGGTCATCCTTGTAGATTCCTGGGAGATTCCCTTGCTCCAGGTTTTTACCTGACCCTAAATTACCCTCCTTTCCAGTCATCTCTTCTAGCACTCTTCCCCACCCGACCCCACCCCTGCAACCCTCCAACCTGATCCCTCAAGGTCCCTTCCTTACCCACCTCCAGTACACTCACTGTAGCTGGAGTTTTCCCGCCTTGCCCACAGTCAGGACAAATCTCTGCCACCCGCCAGTCCCACAGCCGCTCAGACCCAACCAAGTAAACACAGAGACTTATATTGCTTTCAAACTGTATGGCCGTGGCAGGCTTCTTATTAACTATTCTTATATCTTAAATTAATTCATTTCCATAAATCTGTATCTTAAAGTTATCCATTTCTACAAATCTATACCTTGCCACATGGCTGGTGGCTTATCGGCGTCTTCACATGCTGCTGATCATGGCGGCGGCTGCAGTGTCTCTGTTCATGGCGGCGGCTGCAGCGTCTCTGGTCATGGCGGCGGCTGCAGCGTCTCTTTCTGCCTTTCTGTCCTTTTATTTCTCCTCTCTGCTAGTCCCGCCTATCTTTCCTGCCTAGCCACGGCCGATCAGGTTTTATTTATTGACCAATCAGAACAACTTGACATACAGACCATCCCCCAGCACAGCCAAGTGCAGACCATCTCAAACACCTGCACTCAGGCCCATGGTCCTAATCATCCTCTATACGGACCTGCTGGGTAATGCCACAAAGAACCCAAGAAGGGCTCCCACAGGACATACAGAACATCCCACAGCAACTCACAAAATCTCTTTTATTTCCCCTTCCTAGGGAGATCCAGGTGTATCTCCATGAACTGTAGCTAGAGTTTTCCTGCCTTGCCCACAGTCAGGACAAATCTTTGTCACCCGCCAGTCCCACAGCCGCTCAGACCCAACCAAGTAAACACAGAGACTTATATTGTTCACAAACTGTGTGGCCATGGCAGGTTTCTTGCTAACTGTTCTTATAGCTTAAATTAACCCATTTGTATAAATCTATACCTTGCCACGTGGCTGGTGGCTTACCAGAGTCCTTACATGCTGCTTGTCCTGGCGGTGGCTGCAGTGTCCCCCCCCCCTCAGCCTTCTACTTCCCATAATTCTCCTCTCTCCTTGTCCCACCTATTTCCTGCCTGGCCACTGGCCAATCAGTGTTTTATTTATTGACTAATCAGAGCAATTTGACATATAGACCATCCCACAGCAATGAACCATCCTTGTTACCTAGTTCTCTGGGTCTATGGATTACCATAGTTGAAAGACCCTAACCCTTCAAGCTTACACCCTCCAAGGCCCAGGAGAATAAGGAACTAAAAAGAAAACTAGTTCCAAGGGCAACCTGACTCAGCCATTACTCAATCACCCCCTGCAACAATGTAACAATGTAAAAAGATTTCTGTTAAGAGATGTGCTCAATTGTGACTGGGATAGTTGCAGGTGTTCCAGGAAGGACCACTGTGACCTTTGTGTAAACTCCACTCCTGCCCTGATACCCCCCCCTTGAGGTTTTGGGAAGAATGTACATGCAGGCATGACTGTACCCACTCTGATCAGACCATGATCTTGTGAAATGAAATTGTATGGGAATTGTAATCTTATGGCTTTTGTGGGTTTTTCCTTTAAAAGTACCCATGTGATTGCAATAGGTGTGACTCTTGCTCTTTGGAGCAGAGTTTGCCCGACTGTACAGCTGCATTAATAAACACCTCCTGCTGTTGCATCAATTGGATCAGAGTCTGGGTTCTTGGGGCACCCCCTCAAGAAGGTAGTACCCTGGGTCTGGGGTCTATCATAGTTACCCTCTATTTTACAGCTATTATCCACTTATGCATAAGTACATATCATAGTTGTTTTTCTTGGTCTGGGTTGCCTCACTCAGGATGATTTTTTCTAGTTCCATCCATTTGCCTTCTTATTTCCTGGTGTCCTTGGTTTTTTTTTTGCTTTTTTTCCTATTTATTTAAGAAAATATTTTATTCATTTTACATACTAACCATAGTTCCCCCTCCCATCCCTCCTCCCGCTCCTCCTAGCCTACCCGTGAACCACATCCTGTCCCCTCCTCCAAAAAGGTAAGGCCTCCCATGGGGAGTCAACAGGCCTGGTACATTCAGTTGAGGCAGGACCAAGCCCCTCCCCTCTGCATCAAGGCTGAGCAAGTTGTCCCACCATAGGTAACAAGCTCCAAAAAAGCCAGCTCATGTGCCAGGGATGGATCCTGATCACACTGCCAGGGGTCCCCCAAACAGACCAAGCTACAAAACTGTCTCCCACATGCAGAGGGACTAGTTGGATCCCATGCAGGCTCCACAGCTGTCAATCTAAAGTTCATGAGTTCCCACAAGCTTGGTTCAGTTTTCTCTGTGGATTTCCCCATCATGATCTTGACCCCTCCCTCTGCTCATAAAAGCCCTCCTCCTCCCTGTATTCAGATTGATGAACACCCTGTCATAGAGACTTCATCCAACAACTGATGGAAGCAGATGCAGAGATGGTGTCCTGTGTTTAACAGCTGGCTAATACTCCATTGTGTGCTGCTGGCTGTGTCAGAGGAGCAGCAGGTGGCAACTGAAGATCAAGGTGTCAGCCCACCAGAAGGAAACTCCCTAATGGGTAAATCTCAGACAGGAGAAGCCCTGAGACCACAGACCCTGGATGTCTTTTGCTTCTGCTGTGTCTATACATGTTTGCTGCTGCCGTCTTTCTCTGGTGTCTGGCATGGTGTGAATGGGTGTGGGGAGATCCCCACTGCCTGTAATGTAGTGTATCTCATGGATACATCCTGTTCTACTGGGCATTTTTACCCGTGGATTATTGTGAAGATGATTCCTTCCTAAGCTGTGCTGTCCAATTGATAATAATAATGTTAGTTTAAATAGAGTTTTGATAATAAAAAATAAAACAAGGAAGTGTCACACAGCAGAACACCTGAGTTTCTACTGAGGAGCTGTGTACACTATAGCTTAGGTTAATGATTAAGAAAAACAGTTGAGTCCCAGTAGCCCAACTAGTTTAAATTCTTCTAATCTTTAATGTTGGGAGATGTGTTCACAGGTTTTGGTGTATATCATTAGGTGAAACAAAGCTTTAAAATAACTTCAGGTTAGATCAGATGTTTTGATAACAGCTTTGAGATGAAAAACCCAAGAAAACAATCTGAAGTTCACAAGGACGCTTAGCTGAGGTAAAAAATACAAAGCAGCCCAACTGTTATTAGCTGAAGTATTTTCTTGCTAGGGTTGGTTGATAATCAAAGGTAATGATTAATTCCTTCTACACATTTTTGCCCTCAATCTCCTGATATAAAAAACTATTGATGAGTGGGTACATATCCCTAAAGATTTAAAGTAGAGATGTCTGATTCTTTTTCATATATAAAAGCTTAGATTTGTGATTCCTTTAAGATTACTTATAAGAGTCAGGCTGTGGTGGCTCACACCATTAATCCCAGCACTTGGGAGACAGAGGCAGGTGAATGTCTGTGACTTCGAGGCCAGCTTGGGCTACAGAGTGAATTACAAGACAGTCTGTAGCAGGAATCTTGGAGAGTCTTATTATAAAATCAAACCTGAGGCCAGTTGTTGGGGTGAATGCTGGAAGATCAGAGAATCAGAACAAGCCACAGCTACCTCACCTCGCCAGATCCTCAGCTGATCCTGTGTCCTCAGACTGGAGGGCCTCTGTGTCCTCATCCAGAATGAATCTCAGCTGAACTGTGCTGCTCGAAAGCCTGAAAGCTTCACCAGCCAAATTCTTTTAGTTTCTGGTCTCGCCCTATATATCTTTCTGTTTTTGCCATCACTCCTTGGGATTAAAGGCACACTTTTTGGGATTAAAGGCATGTGTCATCATGCCTGGCTGTTTCCAATGTGGCCTTGAACTCACAGAAATCCAGAGGGATTTCTACCTCTGGAGTGCTAGGATTAAGGTATGAGTGCCACCATTTTTTAGCCTTTGTATCTAGTGGCTGTTCTGTCTCTGACCCCAGGTAAGTTTATTAGGGTGCACAATATTTTGGGGAACACAATACCACCACACAGTCAAGACTGTCTAGGGGAAAAAAAGATTCCTTGTAAGATTACCTTTCAAGATGACTAACAAAGCAATTGGCCCTTTTTTTGTAACTGCAGCCTGCAAGAGAAGACTATCTTGCTTGCCTACATGGTTAATCTATAACAAGTTGCTTGGGTATGAATCTATGTGGGTTCTTGGGATAATTTGTATTTCACCCATAATATGTAAAATGTCTCATCATATAAAGGATATGGAAAATACGCTGTTTTTTACTGTTTGTTTTGTATTCATTGTAATCATTCACATGAAAAACAATGTAACCATATTGTAATTCCTATATTGCCTGCAAGTTTTTGTTGGGGTAAAAACTGTAGAAAAAAGTATACAGTAGAAACAATGCAGAAGGACAGAGAATAAAGAAGGAAACCACCAAGAGTATGAGTGTGTTTTTCCCTAACTCCCTCAGTTAAAGAAAAGTCATAGTGCACACTGATTCCATAAATTCCCTTTGAACCCTGTGCTCCTGGGGGCTGCCCACCCCCCAGGCAGTAGAAATTTTGTAAACGTACAACATTCCCTTTATCCATCCCTTTGTTGAGGGACATCTGGGTTGTTTCCAGGTAGGATATTACAAATAAAGCTGCTATGGACATAGTTGAGCAAATGTCCTTAAGGTATGTTTGAGTATCCTTTGGGTAAATGCCCAAGAGCAGTATAGCTGGATCTTGTACTATATTGATTCCTAGTTTTCTGAGAAACCACCACACTGACTTCCAAAGTGGCTGTACAAGTTTGCACTCCCACCAGCAATGGAGGAGAGTTCCCCTTGCTCCACATCCTCTCCAGCATGAGCTGTCACTTGTGTTTTTGACCTTAGCCATTCTGACACGTGTAAGATGGAATCTCAGAATCATTCTGATTTGCATTTCCCTGATGGCTAAGGATGTTGAGCATTTCTTTAAGTGTTTCTCAGACACTTGTGATTCCTCTGTTGAGAATTCTCTGCTTAGATCTATACCCTATTTTTTATTTGGATTATTTGGTTTGTTGATAACTAGTTTCTTAGGTTCCTTACATATTTTGAAAATCAGCCTCTGTCAGATGTGGGGTTGAAGATCTTTTCACATTCTGTAGGCTGCTGTTTTCTCCTATTTACAGTGTCCTTTGCCTTAACAAAAGTTTTCAACTTCATGAGGTTCCACTCATCAATTGTCGATCTATGTACCTGTGTTAGTGGTGTTCTATTCAGGAAGTTGACTCCTGTGATAATGTTGTTGAACATTTCTTTAAGTGCTTCTTGGCTATTTGAATTTCTTCTGTTGAGAATTCTCTGTTTAGATCTGTACCCCATTTTTAAATTGGATTGTTCGATTTGGCTATCAGTTTTCTATTTAGGAAGTTATTTCCTACATTGATGTGTTCAAGGCTGTTCCCCACTTTCTCTTCTATCAGGTTCAGTGTATCTGAATTTATATTTAGGTCTTTGAACTACTTGGACTTGGGTTTTGTGCAAGGTGTTAACTATGGATCTATTTGCATTATTCTACATGCAGACACACAGTTAGACCAGTACCATTTATTGAAGATGCCTTCTTTTTCTGTTGTGTAATTTTTTTGGCTTCTTTATCAAAAATCAGGTGTCCATAAGTGTGTGGATTTATGCCTGTGTCTTTGATTCAATTCCACTAAACAACATGTCAGTTTTTATACCAATATGCGGTTATATCACTAACACTACGTAATAGAGCATGAAATCAGGGATGACGACACCTCCAGAAATGTTTTTTTATTGTTCAGGATTGTTTTAACTATCCTGGGTTTGTTGTTTTTTGATATGAAGGTCCATAAATGTTGCACAAATTCCTTAATGGTCTTAATAAAAACTCAGAGCCATGTATTGGGGTATATTCTGAAAGATCAGAGACAAAGAAACCAGCTACTGCCACGTCTCACCTCACCAATCCACCAATCTTCTCACTGTTTGCCTCCGTGTCCTCACCCAAAAGAACCAAGCCAAAATGCTTCAACCAAAAGAGAGTCTAAGCCAAAAGACCTCCTCATCCAAAAGGTCTCAGCTGAATGGCTTCCTCGACTGAAAGAGCCTGACTGTTTGCCTCTGCATCCCCAGCCAAAAGACTCTCACAAAAGACCTCTAGTTTCTGTCTCCTCGTGCCTTATATACCCTTTTCTATCCAGCCATATCGTTTCATGTCTCAATCTTTCTAGTGCTGGGATTAAGGGTGTGTGACTCACAAGTACTGGGGTTAAAGGTGTGTGTCACCACTGCCTGGCTCTGTTTCTCTCATGTCAATCTCATGTAATCCAGGGTGGCTTTGAACTCACAGATATCCAGACAAATCTCTGCTTCCCAAGTGCTAGGATTAAAGGTGTGTGCAACCACTTCCTGACCTCTATGTTTAATCTAGTGGCTTGTTCTGTTCTCTGATCTTCAGGCAGATTTTATTTGACACATGATGTATCACCACACATAGAGAATTTGATGGGGATTTTGTTGAATCTGTGGATTGATTTTGGTAAGATGGCCATTTTTACTATATTAATCTTATCAATCCATGAGCATGGTAGATCTTTCCATCTTCTGTTATCTTCTTCAATTTCTTTCTTCAGAGCCTTGAAGTTTCATCGTACAGGTCTTTCACTTGCCTGACTTAGTTACCCCAAGATATTTTATATTGTTGCTGGTGATTGTGAAGAAAGTTGCTTCCCTGATTTCTTTCTCTGTTTGTCATTTGTATGTAGGAGGGCTACTGATATTTTTTGAGTTGATCTTGTATCCAGCCACATTGTTGAAGTTGTTTATCAGCTGTAGGAGTTCCCTGGTAGAATTTTTGGTGTTCTCTTATGTATACCATCATATCATACGCAAATAAAGATACTTTGACTTCTTCTTTTCTTAAAGAAATTGAGGGAATAAAACAAAAAAATTGGAGGAAAAGACTAAATCCCTTAATGAAAATAAGAAAACCAAGAAAAAAAAATAAAGACAGTTAAAGGAAACAAACAAGTGTTCAAGACCTGAAAATGGAAACAGAAGCAATAAAGAAAACACAAACTGAGAGAGTTCTGGAAATGGAAAATCTAGGTAAGCAAACAGGAACTACAGATGCAAGCTTCACCAACAGAATGCACAGGATGGAAGAGAGAATCTCAGGCATTGAAGATACAATAGAAGAGACAGACACATTGGTCAACAAAAATGTTCAATCTAAAAAATTCCTGACCCAAAACATCCAGGAAATCTGGGACACTATGAAAGACCAAACTAAGGAAAATAGGAACAGAAGAAGGAGGAAAAACCCAGTTCAAAGGCCCAGAAAGTATTTCCAACAAAATAATAGAAGAAAGTATTCCTAACCTAAAAAAGTCTATAAAGATACAAACAGATTGGATCAGAAGAAAGTCTCCTGCCACATAATAATCAAAACATTAAACATATAGAACAAAAAAAGAATATTAAAAGCTAGAAGGAAAAAGAAATAAAATATACAAGTAGACCTTTTCCAATTACAACTGATTTCTCAATGAAGACTCTAAAATACAGAAGGGCCTGGACAGATGTACTGCAGACTCTAGGAGACCACAGATGTCATCCTACCCAGCAAAACTTTCAATTGCTATAGATGGAGAAAACAAGCTATTTCAAGACAGTCAAATTTAAGCAGTATCTGTCTACAAATCCAGGCCTACAGAAAGTGCTAGAAGGAAAGCTGCAACACATGGGAGTTAATTACACCTATGGAAACACAGGAAATAAAGGATTTCACATCAGCAAACTCCAAAGAAGGGAAACACACACACACACACACACACACACACACACACACACACACACACACGCACACACACGCACACACACAACAACAACAAGCAACAAAATAACAGGTATTAGCAATCATTGGTCATTGACATCTCTCAATATCAATGGATTCAATTCCCCAATAAAAAGACACAGACTAAGAGGCTCAAGAGATGGCTCAGCGGTTAAGAGCACTGACTGCTCTTCCAGAGGTCCTGAGTTCAATTCCCAGCAACCACATGGTGGCTCACACCATCTGTAATGAGATCTGGTGCCCTCTTCTGGCATGCAGGGATACATGCAGACAGAACACTGTATACATAATAAATAAATAAATCTTTAAAAAAAAAAAAAGACACAGACTAACAGAATGGATGTGAAAACAGGATCCATCCTGCTGCTGCATACAAGAAACATACCTCAACAGTAAAAATAGGCATTGCTGGGAGCCGCAGAAATTGAAGGGTTTTCCTGTAGTGAGTTCTTGTGTGCTATTGTAGCTTTCCCATTTGGCTTTTTTGCCAAGAACTTCTGACAGTGTGGTTGGCCATTTAATGGACACAACTTCCCCTGTACAATTGGGATATTTGGATAACATCCCCCAGCTGTGTTTGATGGCAGTCACAGTCACGTCCCCTTTCCCCAGATCAGGCCTCTGTTCCTCTCTCTAGCACAGACTTAGAGTTTGACTTTCTGTAATTACCTTCATTAGCAAACTTCTGGCCAGGGCCATCTCCGGACAAAAGTATTTCATCTGAGATACTTCACAAATATCCAAGGACAGACAGCAGATAGATAAGCATTAGTGTGCCCTGAACTCATCTCACCTACAGATAAGAGAAGATAACCTCACTAACCTTAAATCTTTAATTCCCTACCTCCATCTGGCATTCCCCTTCTGTGTTGTAGATGAAATCTGACAATTAGCTTCTCTTTGTGTGAATCTTATAACCTCCTCTATGACCCTAAAGCCTCACATTGCATTGTCAAAAAATTACTGTTTGTAAGTGTATGTAAACCAATACTCCCACAGCACTGGTGGAATGGACTTAGAAAAATAAAGTGAATGGACTAAAAGATCTCAGTGTACATAGATTCATTCGCTATCCCTTAGCTTAGATCCCAGCTGCTTGTAGTGTCTTCCCCTGGGCTCTGGGAATAAAACCCAATGGGGCAGGTACCTGGGGGCTTTCGATAAGGCATTACCTGAGAGTAAAGAGTTGGAAAAAGATCTCCCAAGAAAATGTACCCAAGAAGCAAGCTGGGTTAGCTATTCTAATATCTAACAAAATAGACTTCAAACCAAAATTAATCAAAAAAGTTGAGGAAGGGCATTTAATATTCACCAAAGGAAAAATAAACCAAGATGATGTTTCAATTCTTAACATCTATTCCCTGAACATAGGGGCACCCACGTTTGTAAAAGAAACATTACTAAAGCATAAACCATACATAAACCAGACTTCAGTAGACCCCACTCTCACCGATGGACAGGTCAACCAGACAAACACTAAACAGAGAAGTACTGGAGCTAACAGACGTTATAAACCAAATGGACCTATCAGACCACCACTGGTTAAAGCTGGATTTCAATAACAACAGAAAGTCTACAAACTCATGAAAACAGCTCTCTAGTGAATGACAACTGGGTTAAGACAGAAATAAAGAAATGAAAGACTTTCTAGAATTCAATGAAAATGAATGCAAACATACCCAAACTAGTGGGACACAATGAAAGTGGTTTTAAGAGGAAAGTTCACTAAGTGCCTACATAAGATAACCCAAGAGATCTCATACCAGCAACTTAACAGCACACATGAAAGCTCTAGAACAAAAAGAAGCAAGTTACTCCAAGAAGAGCAGCTCGCAAGAAATAATCAAACAGAGAGCTGACATCAATAACATTGAAACAAAGAGAACAACAAAGAATCAATGAAACAAAGAGTTGGTTCTTTGAGAAAATCAACAAGATAGACAAATCTTTATCCAAACTAACTATAAGACAGAGAAAATATATAAATAAGAAAATCAGGCCGGCTTGGTGCCCTCCATTGAGATCCGGAGGCAGGAAGTATAGGCGGGACTAACAGAGAGGAGAATAGAGAAAACAGGAAGGCAGAAGGAGTCACTGCCAGCCACCGCCGGGACAAGCAGCATGTGAAGATGCCGGTAAACAACGAGCCACATGGCAAGGATCCAAGGACCGTGTAGCTACGATGTTGTCAAGACTTTTCCGTATGCATGGCCTCTTGGTGGCCTCCCATCCCTGGGAAGTTATTGTGGGGACAGTGACACTCACCATATGTATGATGTCCATGAACATGTTTACTGGCAACAACAAGATCTGTGGTTGGAATTATGAGTGCCCCAAATTTGAAGAGGATGTACTGAGCAGTGACATCATCATCCTCACCATCACACGGTGCATTGCCATCCTGTACATTTACTTCCAGTTCCAGAACTTACGTCAGCTTGGGTCGAAATACATTTTGGGTATCGCTGGCCTGTTCACAATCTTCTTGAGTTTTGTCTTCAGTACAGTCGTCACTCACTTCCTAGACAAAGAGCTGACAGGCTTGAATGAAGCTTTGCCCTTCTTCCTGCTTTTGATCGACCTTTCTAGAGCGAGCGCACTAGCCAAGTTTGCCCTAAGTTCCAACTCACAGGATGAAGTAAGGGAAAATATAGCTCGTGGAATGGCAGTTCTGGGTCCCACATTCACCCTTGATGCTCTTGTGGAATGTCTCGTCATTGGAGCTGGCACCATGTCAGGGGTGCGGCAGCTGGAAATCATGTGCTGTTTTGGCTGCATGTCTGTGCTTGCCAACTACTTCGTGTTCATGACCTTTTTCCCAGCTTGTGTGTCCCTGGTCCTAGAGCTTTCTCGGGAGAGCCGAGAGGGTCGTCCAATTTGGCAGCTCAGCCATTTTGCCTGAGTTTTGGAAGAAGAGGAGAATAAGCCAAACCCTGTAACCCAAAGGGTCAAGATGATTATGTCTTTAGGCTTGGTTCTCGTTCATGCTCACAGTCGCTGGATAGCTGATCCCTCCCCTCAGAATAGCACAACAGAACATTCTAAGGTCTCCTTGGGACTGGATGAAGATGTGTCCAAGAGAATTGAACCAAGTGTTTCTCTCTGGCAGTTTTATCTCTCCAAGATGATCAGCATGGACATCGAACAAGTGATTACCCTGAGTTTAGCTTTCCTGTTGGCCGTCAAATACATTTTCTTTGAACAAGCAGAGACAGAGTCAACACTCTCATTAAAAAATCCTATTACATCTCCTGTCGTGACCCCAAAGAAAGCCCAAGACAACTGTTGCAGACGGGAGCCTCTGCTTGTGAGAAGGAACCAGAAGCTTTCGTCAGTGGAGGAGGAGCTGGGAACGAACCAGGATAGAAAAGTTGAGGTTATAAAACCCTTAGTGGTGGAAGCGGAGACTGCAAGCAGAGCTACGTTTGTGCTTGGAGCCTCTGGAGCCAGCCCTCCCGTGGCACTGGAGACACAGGAGCCTGAAATTGAACTCCCCAGCGAGCCTCGGCCTACTGAAGAATGTCTGCAGATCCTGGAGAGTGCTGAGATGTTGTGGGCCGCAGGAATATATCATAAGAACTCAGCTGGTTATGGCAAAGTCACTACCTGGAGGGATCATGGAATTCCTCCAGAGGAAGCCAAATCCCAAGGAGTTTTTGGTGTTACTTGGCTTGTTATATATCAGCTGTATTCTGTTATGAAAATCATGTGTGCCTTCATAGCTTTCCCAATTGACTTTTCCCTAAGAAGGACTAACAGTGTAGACTGAGCACTCTCTGGACATACACATTCCAGGTAATTTGGAGAACAGCCTCAGGAAAAGGCTTTCTCTGGAATCAGATATCTCCCTTGGCCACTTTCAAGGACTACAGGAAACACCACCCAGGTGGACTAACAATGATAACAACCCACAGGCGAATCTCCTGACTTAAGGTAAATTCCACAAGGGGACACCGCCTAGGTCAGGTAGACATTAAGTAATAGCTTTATACAATTTAGCTCAGACCCCTCCTTTCTTACAGCCTTACTAACTTTATAGACCTCTAACTACTTACCTAACCACTTCTAGGAATTTTTAGATAACCTTCTGTGCTAACAGCTATGCTCAGCCAGAACTCCCAGTTCAAGTCTCCCTGTAATTATCATTATTGGTAGCATCCGGCCAGGTCCATCACCGGATGGAGGAAAGTACCTTATCAGAGATACCTCTGTACTCTCTAAGAACAGACTTAAGCATGCAGGTTACCTGTTTGAGAAGGCCTGGCGGATGTGTCAATTAAGCCTATTCTTATCACCCCTCCATTTGACCCTGGAAGCCTGGCTTTGCATTGCTAAGGAAATACTGCTTGTAAGTGTATATATACCAGGACTCCCAGGGCAGGAGAGGACAGAGAAGAGAGAAGAGAATGGAAGAACCAGATGGGTAAGAACTTGAGAGGAACGAACTGAGATGGGGAAGAACTAGATTGAAGAGCTAAAAGAGAGGACTAGAGGAACGAGATGGAAGATGAGGAAGAGCCAGATGGGGAAGAACAAGATGAGGAAGAGCCAGATGAGAGAGAAGGAGACGGAGAGAAGCTGATAGGGGAAAGAACTAGATAGATGAGAACCTAGAAGGGACAGAACTAGATGAAGGAATTAAGATAGAACATAGAGGGGACAGTAGATAAATATAGAGAGAAATCAGGCAAGAAAGGAGCTAGACATGAGAACAGAACTGAAGCTGTGTATAAAGGATGTTATGCCAGAAGAATTAAAGCGAATGGACCAAAGAACTCTGCGTGCGTAGACTGACTTACCGACCCTAAAGATTAGATCCTCAGCTGGTTGATAGAGCCTTCCTCGGACCCTGGGAGGGGACTATCGAGGGGCTGGACCCCCATAGTCCCCGATACTGAGAAAGGTGCAAAGTTCCTCAGTGATGCAGAGATCATCCAGTTGGTCAATGCCAAGCACATCCCAGCCTACAAGTTGGAAACTCTAATGGAGACTCATGAACGTGGGGTATCTATTCGCCGGCAGCTCCTCTCCACAAAGCTTCCGGAGCCTTCTTCTCTGCAGTACCTGCCTTACAGAGATTATAATTACTCTCTGGTGGGGAGCTTGCTGTGAGAATGTGATTGGATATATGCCCATCCCTGTTGGAGTGGCAGGGCCCCTGTGCCTGGATGGGAAAGAGTACCAGGTTCCAATGGCAACAACGGAAGGCTGTCTTGTGGCCAGTACCAACAGAGGCTGCAGAGCGATAGGTCTTGGTGGCGGTGCCAGCAGCCGGGTCCTTGCAGATGGGATGACCCGAGGCCCAGTGGTGCGACTTCCTCGTGCTTGTGACTCGGCAGAAGTGAAGGCCTGGCTTGAAACCCCAGAAGGCTTCGAAGTGATAAAGGAGGCCTTCGATAGCACCAGCAGATTTGCACGTCTACAGAAACTTCATGTGACTATGGCAGGACGCAACCTATACATCCGTTTCCAGTCCAGGACGGGGGACGCCATGGGGATGAATATGATTTCAAAGGGCACAGAGAAGGCACTTCTGAAGCTTCAAGAGTTCTTCCCTGAAATGCAGATTCTGGCAGTCAGTGGTAATTACTGCACCGACAAGAAACCTGCCGCCATAAACTGGATCGAAGGGAGAGGGAAGACAGCTGTGTGTGAAGCTGTCATTCCAGCCAAGGTGGTGAGGGAGGTATTAAAGACGACAACGGAAGCGATGATTGACGTAAACATTAGCAAGAACCTGGTGGGTTCTGCCATGGCCGGGAGCATAGGAGGTTATAACGCCCACGCAGCGAACATCGTCACTGCTATCTACATTGCATGCGGCCAGGACGCAGCCCAGAATGTGGGTAGTTCAAACTGTATCACTTTAATGGAAGCAAGCGGTCCCACCAATGAAGACTTGTATATCAGCTGCACCATGCCGTCTATAGAGATCGGAACCGTGGGTGGTGGGACCAACCTCCTACCTCAGCAAGCTTGTCTGCAGATGCTCGGTGTTCAAGGAGCGTGCAAAGACAATCCTGGAGAACATGCACGGCAGCTTGCCCGAATTGTGTGTGGTACTGTGATGGCTGGGGAGTTGTCCTTGATGGCAGCATTGGCAGCAGGACATCTTGTCAGAAGTCACATGGTTCACAACAGATCAAAGATAAATTTGCAAGATCTGCAAGGAACGTGCACCAACAAGGCAGCCTGAGCAGCCTGACAGGACCGAACTAAACCCGGGCATTGGGTTCTCAAGGACTAACATGAAATCTGTGAATTAAAAATCTCAATGCAGTGTCTTGTGGAAGATGAATGGACGTGATCAGTGAGGTGCCTGCCTGGTTTCTGGCTCTTTCAGAGACATCTGAGGTCCTTTACAGAGACTCCTCAGATCTGGAAACAGTGTGGTCCTTTCTATGCTGTGTTCTGGAAAGATCTCACATGGATTTATGCTCTGAGCACCACGGATGTGATCTGCAGCTCGTTTCTGAAAGCCGCCACAAGCTGGAAACGGTGTTTGATGAAATGATGGAGTTCATGGTGATGAGTGTGAGACTGGCCTTCTTTCTCCCAGTGGGTTAAAAATGGAGTTTTAAATTATACTGTAGCTGATAGAACTTCTGATTTTATATTTATTTAGCCTGAGTTGTAGAACTTTGCAATCTAAGTTTATTTTTTGTAAACTAATAATTCATTTGGTGCTGATCTATTGATTTTGGGGGGTAAACAACATTATTCTTCAGAAGGGGACCTACTTCTTCATAGGAAGAGTTAACTTTTATTCTCAAACTACAGAACAATGTGCTCTAAGCAGTGTGAGATGGTTCTCAATGAAGAAACAGTCGCTGCATTTATCTCTGCAGGTCTTGGTTCAGAGAGGCCTTGTCTAGATTGTTGCCAGCTGGGCTACTGCATGTCTTAGCATCAGGCTTTAGGAAAGTGCCACGCTTTGCACTAAAGATAGCAGAGCTCTTGGTGTTACTTAGACAAGGGGACAGACAAGTCAGAACTCTAGAGTGTGGGAACACAGTTTTAAAGAAAACGATCATTTCTCTAAACCAACTTTCCTTAGAGACATTTTAACTTATTTAGCTGAATTCTAGATTTTTGGGGTAAACTATCAAATCTGTATATGTTGTAATAAAGTGTCTTATGCTAGGAGTTTATTGAAAGTGTTTTAAGAAATAAAAGAACTCAACGTTACACTGATAAAATACTCTACCTTGGGCCAGAGAAGACAGTGCTCTTTAGTGTTGTCCAGGAAACCCTGGCTTGCTTTGCCAAGCCTAATGAAGGGAAAATCAGCTTGCAGAGCCAATGACAGAGCCACACGACTGGCCCTGGAGCTGTGTGCCTTGTTCCTGTGGCCAGGAGCTTGGTGACTGAATCATTTACGGGCTCCTTTGATGGACCCATAAAAGCTCTTAGCTTCCTCAGGGGGTCAGCAGAGTTGTTGAATCTTAATTTTTTTTTTAATGTACCGGTTTTGTATAAATAATAATAAAGAGCTCCTTATTTTGTATTCTATCTAATGCTTCAAGTTTGGTCTTGGGAAGCTGACATCTTGTGTAGAAGATGGACTCTGAAACCAGACATTCCAAGAGTACAGCGGCATCATGGGAGCCTCTTAGTGATCGTGTGTCAGTATTATTGTAGAAGATTAACTTTGCTGTTGTATGTGAAGTTTCAAATTGCTCCTCTTGTGACTTTTTAGCCAGTAACATTTTATTTACCTGAGCTTTTTATGGAAATGGCAGTGAAAAGTATTGAGTGTTCATGCTGGTGACTGTAACCAATGTCATCTTGCTAAATTCCTGTTTTGTACAATTACTAAATTGTATACATTTTGTTATAGAATACTTTTTCCAGTTGAGTAAATTATGAAAGGAAGTTAAAAAAAAAGAAAAAAAGAAAATCAGAAATGTAAAGGGCCACATAATAACAGACACCAAGGAAATCTAAAGAATCATTAGGTCATACTTTAAAAACCTATACTCCTCAAAATTGGAAAATCTAAAAAATGGACAATTTTCTTGATAGATACCACTTGCTAAAGTTAAATCAAGAACAGATAAATAATTTAAATAGACCTATAATCCCTAAGGAAATAGAAGCAGTCATTAAAAGTCTCCGAACAAAAAAAGTCCAGGGCCAGACATTTTTAGCCCAAAATGCCACCAGATTTTCAAAGAATTATTATCTCCAATATGCCTCAAATTATTCGACAAAATAAAGAGAAAAGGAACATTGAAAAAAACATTTTATGAGACCACAGTCACCCGGATACCCAAACCACACAAAGATTCAACAAAGAAAATGAATTTCAGACCAATTTCCCTTATGAACATAGATGCAAAAAGACTCATCAAAATACTTGCAAATAAACAAACTGAAAGAAAAAGCACATGACCATCTCTTTAGATGATGAAAAAAAGCCTTTAAAAAATCCAACACGCCTTCTTGGTAAAAAGTCTTGGAGAGACAAAGGACATACCTAAACATAATCAAGGCAATTCACAGCAAACCTACAGCCATCATCAAATTAAAAGGAGAGAAACTCAAAGCAATTCCACTAAAATCAGGAACAAGACAGGGCTGTCACCTCTCTCCATACCTATTCAATATTGGACTGGAAGTCTTAAGTAGAGAAATCAGACAACTGAAGGAGATCAAGGGGATACAAATTGGAAAGGAAGAAGTCAAAGACTGATTCTATAGGATCTTCAAAACTTTCCTCAGGTGTCACCCTCTGAAGGACACCACACTGAACACCTATTTAAACAGCACATTTAGGACTGGAGGGATGACTGAGACACTGAGAGCACCTTCTGCTCCTGCCCAGAACCAAGTTCACTTCCCAGCACCCACACCCAGGGGATCTGACACCCTCTTCTGACCTCTGCACTCACCTGACCACAAACACATGGATACCACATGTCCACTGTGGTGGATTCTGTGAGAAATGTCCCCATAGTGCTGGGTAGTTGAACTTTGTTCCCTAGTTGGTGGTGCTATTTGGGGAGGTGGAGGTTTAAGAGGTGTGACTTGCTGAAGAAAGTGTGTTACTGGGGAGGAGGGGCTGTGAGAGTCAAACCATCTGCCTCCATGTTGCTCTCTCTGCTTCCTGTTTACAACTGAAGATGTGAGCTCTCAGCTTCCTGCTCCCCCACCATGCCTGCAGCTCTGGCCCTGCTTGTCTGCTGTGATGCACTCTTATCCATTGGAGCTGCAGCCCAAACAAACCCTTCTAAATGTTGCTTTGGTCATGGTGTTTTATCATAGCAACAGAACAGTAATTAACACAAACACATAATTAAAAAAAATAAATTTTGAGACGGTGTCAATACGTAGACCAGGCTAGACTTGAATTCACAGAGATTCACCTGCTTCTGCCTTCAAAGTGCTAGGAATAAAGGTATGTGCCAGTAAGCCACACTAAATAATAATAATAATAATAATAATAATAATAATAATAATAATAATGAATCTTAAAAAACAATAGCTCTCTGCTCTGTTCCTCCCCTGCACTCTGGACACCTTCCCTTCTACCCTCCACCTCCCCACACAACCTGTCCTTGTTGATTCCCTTACTGTATCACAGGCATCTTCCCACCACAGCACTTGCTCCAGGAGACCAGCAACTCTGTATCATTTCCCAGTGTGTCTTAGAAACAGGACTTCATCTCACATCTGGAACAGACTCTGTGGGCTGATCACAATGGACACTGCTGTGTCCCCTGCTTGAGGAGTGGATTTCCTCCACCCCAGATGGAGACAGTAACAGCTGACCAAGGAAAACATCCATCCAGGGTCAGCTTGGTGAACCCTGAGCTCACTGGTCACTCACAGGAGCCTGGGTGAGTCGAGGAATAACCACTGGGCTGCCCACCCCCAGTGTGCATGTCACTCACACAGCTGCATCACTGCAGTCCTCTGCACAGCTCCCAGCAGCTACACTCAACAGTCTCCTCTCCCTCAGGAACTGCAGCTGGTTTAACCCTGAGAGGGAAGCACTACATTGTGTCAGCTCTGTGAACCTGTAGCTTCTTGTGTTTCCTGAGCCTCCTCAGCTCCTCCTGGCTCCAGCAGGGATGTTTCAGTCTAGAGGAAAATTCACACCCTCACCTCCCTCTTCTACAGAAGCTCCCTTGATTAACACAACCTCAGGCCACATGCTGGTATGTTGAGTGCAGCACCAGGTCCCCTCACACTGAGGTCAGAGTCACCTGAGCTTCCCCTCAGCAAAGCCCTCCCTCCCTCTCCACCTGCCTTTCTGTCTTTGATCCATGATCCTATTTATTTTTATTCATTTATCAAACATTTATTGGGTCTGAATATCTGCTGGATCCCGGGCACTGGAAGTCATCATCCCTCACAAGACAAAGATGGCTGCATCATGACAGAAATTGTCACCTTCTTGGTCTTCAAACATCTCAGCTAAACTCCTGGAGCTCCTGACTCAAGGTCACAAAGCTAGAAGAGAAAACTGCAGGGGCTGGAACCGGAGCAGGGGTGAAGCAATTTCCATCTCTGGCATTCCAACAATCTATTTTTTTAAAGATTTATTAATTTTACATAAGTATTTTCTTGCCTGCATATATGTCACCAGGTGCCTGTCTGGTGTCCCCAGGGGTATTAGATGCCATGGAACAGGAGTTATGAATGGTTATGAGCCACCATGTGGGTGCTGGTATCTGAACCTGGGTCCCAGGCAAGCACAGCAAATGCTCTCATCCCCTGAGCCATCTCTGCAGTCCCTAGACCATGGTTTGTGTTTGTTTGTTTAATAAACATAAATGTAATGTAGATTCAAACCATTAATCCTTGAGTCACCACTGGAGGCAGCACCAGGATTCTCAGAGCCAGAGGGCGAGGGGACCTTGGGCAGAACCCAGCTCCAACAGGACAGACTGAGATGAGACCCTGTGCATCCCTCCTCTCTGCCCATCCTACAACCTGGGTTAGATTCTGAAAGATGGGGAGAAGGAGAGAACCTCAGGGAGGGGCCTGGAAGGAGGCAGAGCCCAGGAGACTGAAGTTCATCTCCTCAGCCCACAGTCTCCTGAGTGCAGTGGCTTAGTTTGGCATTGATGGTACAAGGATGGACAAACACCTCTTAGTGCTGTCACTCAGGGACCCTGAGGGATAAGGAGGCAGGCAATAATCACAGGAACAAGAACAGGCCTAGTCCTCCATACAAACTAAAAAGACAAGAAATAAACAGAGAAGACGGGGTGAAGAGCCATGGCCAGGTCAGAGCCCAGGCTGACCTGTCATAGCTGCCCTGGCTGCTCACAATCATGGGGACAGGACAAGGCTCTGTCATCCCAGTGTCCCTGTGATCACACACTCTCAGCATGTGGTTCAAGTGATGAAGAGAACAGAGCCAGGAGGTGACAGAGCTGAGGAGTGACCATGTCACAGCCAACAATGGACTGAGCTCCACCTGGGCACAGTCCTGTTCACACTCAGCTCCCACAGCCTCATCTTGTCCACCAGATATACACACAGCACAACGAACATAGATTCTGGAAGGTTCTCCATGCTACCATTTATTTCCTCCACAAACTCTAGGTATTTCGATCATTTAATTTACCCATCAATCCACCTGTCAGATCAAGAATGTGAACATTCAAGTTTACATTCAGATTCTTATTTTCTTTCTTTCTTTTTTTTAAAAATATTAATTTATTACATATACAGTGTTCTGTCTGCATGTATCCCTGCAGGCCAGAAGAGGGCACCAGATCTCATTACGGACAGTTGTAAGCCACCATGTGGTTGCTGGGAATTGAACTCAGGACCTCTGGAAGAACAGTCAGTGCTCTTAACCTCTGAGCCATCTCTCCAGCCCTCAGATTCTTATTTTCAGTGGGGAGTCAGGGGCTGCAGCTCAGGGCAGCATGGAGGTGACAGGATGGAGATGTCCCCTCCTGCCAGCTGGACCAGGAAGGTTGGCTGTGGAAGGGAACACAGGCAGTGCAGGGACAAGGTCCTGGTGTGCAGGGGGGCCTGGGCTCCCCAGTTCTTCACATTGAGCCCACAGGGTCACAGGGAACATCAGACACTGTTGCTGAGAGTGAACTGAGGGGCTCAGGACGTCACAGGAGAGACCTGAGCACATCTCTGTCACTCTGTCAGGCCGGGCAGCTGTCTTCAAGCTACAAACAAGAGATATGAACAATCACTGTGAAGACAACATCCCAACAACCCACCACTCACTCAGAGGTGATTCTGGGAGTCCCTGAACCCCAATCATGTCCACTTTGCCCCTCTCCAAATAAGATCCCAGAGTGTCACCTGTACAGTCTGGGAGAGACACATCAGAGCTCTGGGCACTGTCCCTGCCTAGGGAAAATTATATATATATATATAAAGAGAGAGAGAGAGAGAGAGAGAGAGAGAGAGAGAGGTACAAACAAGGCACCCAGAAGATTTCACTGGATGAGCTATTATTATTGGCTGACTGAGCCCCCCATTTGTCCAGCTTCACTCCAAGGGCCTCAGGGACAATCCTGCTCCCCACACTTACCTGAAGCCGGAGTATAGTTCCCTCTCTTTGCACCTGTGAGAAGAAAAGCTGTGAGAGACCAGGAAAGATCCAACCCTAGGAATTTTCTAGAACTGACAGCAGACCCAGGTTAAAGACAGGAGCATTGAGGGGTGTGGATGTTTCCTATTAACGAGGCAGAGCACACTTCTAAAAGGGGCTGAGAGAGAACCAGACCTGACCTTTCCTACCTGTGGTTCTCCTCATCTTCACAACAGCTACCACAGCTCCGATGATGGCCATGGCTCCAATGATGGCCACAGCTCCAATGAGAACCTGAACAGCAATGGTTGCCATGATGGGGACAGTGGACTGAGGAGGCTCTGGAACGGAAGGACAGGAGGGGACGGTGGGGGTCATGACCCCAGCTGTCAGCCCTGACCCTGCTCAGGGTCTCCAGAAGGCTCCAGCTTTCCCTGACCCCAGCTCTGCACCCACACCCTCCTTACCCCATCTCAGGGTGAGGGGCTCAGGAAGACCCTCATGCTGCACATGGCATGTGTATCTCTGCTCCTCCCCAGAAGGCACCACCACAGCTGCCCACTTCTGGAAGGTTCCATCCCCAGAAGGTCTGGTCTCCACCAGCTCCATGTCCTGAGTCTGTTCCTCCTCCTCCCTCTGCCAGACCAGGGTGATGAGGGCAGGGTAGAAGCCCAGGGCCCAGCACCTCAGGGTGACTTTCCCTTCAGGGCCAGGATGATGGGTCACATGTGCCTTTGGGGGATCTGCGAGGATGATTTAATAAATCCCACAATTAACAAGATAAACTGATACCTGCAAACACAAAGTTAAACCAATGATGACACTGAACTGTGTCTGTTTGGACAATTCTGTCATCACACTAGAGACCTCAGGTAGAGCTGGTCCCCTCATCACAGAGCTGCACATTTTCTGGGGGGACTCAGTAGCTAAGAGGGAATCCACGTGAGCCAGCAGGTCAGCATGGTCTTCCTCATGTGATGTTCTAGAGCATTAGTTAGGTGGTAAAAGAATAGAAGGAATGGAAAATAATTAATTTATGTTATTAATTCATATCAAAATAAGAAAACAGGTACAAGGCCTACATGAAGGGTGCCACCAACTCCTGCTGCCACCACTGAGGCACAATCACTGTGGCCTTCTTGCTGACCAGCATAACTTTCTGTCCAGTGAACAGCCATCACCAAAGTGTGCAGCAGAAATGTGGTGAATCTCTGACACTCAGCCAGAGAAAATGACTCCCCAAGCCCTGCCTCTGGGGGACAAGACACAAGGTATTGTCACCAGGAGCCCTGGAAGTGTGCTGTGGAGCCCAGGGCAGCACTCCCTGGGACACAGCGGTGCTCACAGGGGTGTGTGGATCGTCCCTGTCACTCCTGTCCTGGAGCTGCAGAAGACCCTGTCTCTGAGGAAGTTCAATTCCTAATCCACTGAGCAACACTGTGACTTGTTAGGGGTGAGGGAGAGCAGGAGGGCTCTGGATGTTAATATGGCAGAAAATAGTCTAAGCTCACAGGAGCCTTTCTAGTGTAAAGGAAACACTGACTTTGTCTAATTATCCAGATTAGCAGAGTTGTGTCCGCCCCCCCCCATCCTGGCTCCTTTGGAGACTGATACAGATGATAACACGAGGGGGAGAGAGAGAAACAGTATCACCCCAGTGAGGGGGGAATAAAACTGACTAAAAGCAAAATGACAACTTAAAAAAAAAAAAAAAGGAAGGAAGAAAAAAAAAAAGAAAAAGCCCCCCCACAATTTAGTATTTGTCCAGGGCACACCATAAGTGCTCAGGTGGCCATTCTGGGAATAGACGTAATTGGAGTGTGAGGGGTGCAAACCTCAGCCACAGGGATTTGGGAGAATGTATCTTTGGAAAGTTCTAGAAACTGTGGAACCAGCCTAGGGTAGGGGCGTCCATGTCTCCCATCAGGTAAAGGAGACTTCCGGTCCTGGCCTGTAAGGCTGACACACTCAGGTGACAGGACTCAGTTTCCACAACCCTGGTGTGGGCAGAGACCCCGGCCTGGAGAGGCCATGGCTGACATCGGCTGCAGACTGCAGGAGCCACTGTGGTTAGGTCGGGATCTCCTCTCCCTCCTCTGAGACAGATTTGCAGCTGTCCAGGGAGAAGGCTGAGCCCTGGGATCAGTGCGGTCCCTGCCATGCTGGATCAGGAGACCCAGGGACACTGTCTGCCCTGAGACAGGGGCATGACCCCAGCTGAGGGGTTTCTTCTTCCCCAGGACCGAGCCCACCCCAGGGCAGAGGGAGGAGCTGCCCGCGGCCCTGCACCTGTGCGCTGCAGCGCGTCCTTCCCGTTCTCCAGGTGTCTGCGCAGCCAATCCACGCACTCGCCCTCCAGGTAGGCCCTCAGTCTCGCTGCCTCACCAGCCTGCTCCCACTTGCGCCGGGTGATCTGCGCCGCCGTGTCCGCCGCCGTCCACGTCGTCAGGTCGTCGTTCAGGACGATGTAATCGCGGCCGTCGTAGGCGAACTGATAGTACCCGCGGAGGAGGCGCTCGTCCGACCCCACGTGACAGCCGGATATGAGCTGGAAGGTGTGAGAGCCTGGGGGACCCCGCGGTCAGCCCCGCCCACCAGCGGTCAGCCCCGCCCACCCGCGGACTCCCCTAAACCGAAAGGGAAACCGGGTCCCGGTCCCCGACTCCTCCCGAACCTCGGACCCCGGGACCCGGGACCCGGGGGCGACTCCGGCCCGGACGTAGGGACGTGGAGGGGTCGTGACCTCCGACCCGCGTCACTCACCGCCCTCGCTCTGGTTGTAGTAGCGGAGCGCGGTCCTCAGGCTCACTCGGAAAATCTGCTCCGCGTTCTTGGCGATCCGTGTCTGCTCCTCCCAATACTCCGGCCCCTCCGGCTCCACCCACGGCGCCCGCGGCTCCATCCTCGGAGTCTCCGCGTCGCTGTCGAAGCGCACGAACTGCGTGTCGTCCACGTAGCCGACAGCGATGAACCGGGGCTCCCCGAGGCCGGGCCGGGACTCGATGGTTTCGAAATACCGCAGCGAGTGCGAGCCTGGGGGCGGCGCACGGTGAGACCCCGACCCTCCTCCCGGGACTCCGGGCGGGTGCGCGGGCCGGGAGGGGAGCAGGGCGCGGGGCTCGGGACGCGGTGGAGAAGGGCGGGAGGGTCTGGCTGGGCGACGCGGGGACGCGGCTTCCCCGGGGCCGCCCCCGCCCTCCCCGCAGAGTCGTTTCCCTCCCGACCCCGCACTCACCCGCGCGGGTCCGGGTAGGGGCCAGGGCGGCCGCCAGCAGCAGGAGCAGCGTGCGCGGGGCCATCAACCCCCTTCTCGGATCTGGGGCGTCTGAGTTCCGCGTTCTGCCTGGACTTTATAACCCGTGACCGCGGCGACGCTGATTGGTTCTCCGGGATCTCGGCACCCAATGGGGGTGAGAACAGGACAGTTGTCATCAGTGTCCGGGCAGAAGGACCCGACACAGGTCAGGAGCTGGAGAAGTGAAACTGGGGACCTGGGGATCCCCAGCCCTGGGCTTCCACCCCAGACCTCACCGCCTGGGGACTGAGACTTTGCTGAACCCTGTGCTGCGGGACGGAGCGCTGTTTGTCATGATGTCTCTGAACCGCCTAAGAACAACTGTCTCCTCAGGTTAGTCAGGATGAAACCTAAGAGCATGAAGTTTCCAGATAAAATAAACACAGCACTTAAAATGAATGTTCACAGAAACAGGTGCTGTCGGAGTCCTGGTGAGGGTGTGGGGCTGCCGTGGACACCTGCATCGGGAGGTGACTGGAGTTTTCACAGCTCTGGTCAAGGACTTTTGACCCTGTGTGTTATCTGTGACTCTCCGTGCTGGAATCCCACTCTCCTCTGCTTTCACTTTCTACTTCAGTTATCTGTGGTTGGGATTTGAGGACATCAAGTCAAAATCCACAGAAACAAAAAAATTATAAATTTATTTTTTTCCACACTACAGAACAGAGATGAAACTTCAAGTCCCCAGTGTGTACCTCTGCCATGAGAATTACCTCTGCCCAGTGTCCACACTGCACAGGCCTGAGGAACTCAGGAGCCAGCTGTTATGAGACCCAGGGCTCCACAGGCCTGTGACATTCATCTCCTTCATCTCATCCGCTCATAAAGTGTGAGTGAAGGTCACAGAGAGAATGAGAGGTCACAGGTTATGTAACGTCTACCACACCATCGTCATTATTCTGCTTCATTATTAGTTACAGTTCCTTTCTCACTGTGATTTATTCACTAAAGCAACTGTACCATGGCAGTGTGTAGACACAGGGAACCATGGCGTGTAGACGGGGATCAGTGCCCTGCTGTGCTTGGTCTCCACGGGGGTCTCTTCCCAGTGGAGAAGGGGGTCTACTGTGCTGAGACAAAGACCAGGTCCACACAGACATCTCAGGACTATGGACTGAAGATCCGTGTAAAACACAACCACCTGGAGCCACAGATGATCATCTGGGGAGAAACACTTGGCGTCTGAGTGTAAGCACCAGGCTGTGAAGACAGGATCCTGAGTGAAGAGGGGAAAAAAAAATCTCAATTTACAGATGAGATTCCTGAGCATCAGGCTTGGCAGTGCGAGCTGCCCCTGCAGGTGAACACAGGAGCCTGGTCTCTGTGGGAGTCTGTGTGGTGCTTGCAGGCCAGAGCCTCTGCTTTAAAGAGAAGCATCTCTCCACTGCATCCCCAACACACATATTTGCCATTGGACTCCCAGAAGTGACTTTTCTTCTAGAAGATCCAGGGAATCCTTCTCTTCAGAAGGAGGAAGAGGAAGATTGAGGAGAGAACTGAGTGAGTCTGGCCTGGGGGTCTCTCCTGGTGTTTTCTTGTCTTTTTTTTTTTTTTAAGACCAGGCTGGCCTTGAACTCACAGAGACATGAAGCAGGCTTTCTTTCAGACCACACACCAGCTCCCAAATCATGACAGAGAGACTTACTATTAGTTATGAATGCCTGGCCTTAGCTTAAACTTATCTCTAGCCAGCTTTTCCAAGTTAAGTGGACCTGTTTCTCTTCATCTATGTTTTTCCTCGGGGCTTTTTACCATTACGTCCTTCCTTTAGTGTGTGTTACTTTTCTGCTTCCTCTGTGGCTGGCTGGGTAACTGGGTGGTTGCCTGGTTGGCCCATCCTGTCCTTCTCCCCCTTCTTTTCTTCCTCTTCTCTTTTCTCTCCGCCCCCAGCCCCGCCCATCCCTCCTCTGCCTAGCCATTGGCTGTTCAGCTTTTTAATTAGACGAATCAGGTGCCTTAGGAAGGCAAGGTGAGACATGTGTTGTGCAGTGTTCAGTTCTGTGGGTCCATGGAAAATATGGTCACTCTAGGATGAATTTTAGCCTTCGTGGCGACAGGGGAGTCAGCCTCTGGCCAACTGACCAACTGTAGCTTTGCAAAAAGGATGTTTATGGCTATACAATTTACATCTTTAGCAAGTCAATTTCCATATACCAAAACCTCTTATCTAACGCTGTCCAAAGACACAATTGGCAAAGCAATTCCCAGTTCCAGGACATCTCTGTTTTCCTCCTACAACCAACTTTTGCATAGGCTTTGAACCTTTAGGAAATCATGGTAATATTTAGATACCTCAAGCCTAAGGTACCCTACACAAATGGTAGCAGTCACAAAAGGCAGATCAAAGCTGGTGCTAACACTCCAGAATCAAACCAGCTGCAGAGTTCTGCAGAAACTCTTGCTACAGAAACAGCAGCACATCTTTACATGATTAAACAAATACAACATAAACAAATGTAACACATCTTTATATAGTTAAAAATAATATTCCACAACAGACCCACCTGCCTGTGCATCCCAATTCCCGGGATTAAAGGCTTGTGTCACACACCTGGCTTAATTACTTTTCTAGGGCTGTAAGAAGACACTGTGAACCTGGCAACTTATAAAAGAAAGTTTAAATTGGTCCTCAGTTTTCAGAGAGTTTGAATCCAGGATGTTAGAGGAAAGGTGTGGTGGCAGGAAAAGCTGAGAGCTCACATCTCAATCCACAAGCAATTGTCAGAGTCACTGGGAATAGTGGGGGTCTCTTAAAACCTCCATGCCCAGCCCCGGTGACACACCTCCTCCCACATGGCCACTCCTCCTGATCTGTCCCAAGCACTTCCATCAACTGGAACTGAAGTATCCTGTAGCTGGAGTTTTCTCTTGGGTCCCACCAAATTCCCACAGCCCACTTATAAAATAAACACACAGACACTTATATTATTTACAAACTGTATGGCTTTGGCAGGCTTCTTGCTAACTGTTCTTGTATCTTAAATTAACCCATTTCTATAAATGTATAACTTGCCACATAGCTCATGGCTTACTGGCGTCTTCACATGCTGCTTGTCATGTTGTTGGCTAACATTGTCTCCCCAACTCAGCCTTCCACTTCCCAGAATTCTCCTCTCTCCTTGTCCCACATATGCTTCCTGCCTGGCCACTGGCCAATCAGTGTTTTATTTATCCAGAGTGATATTCACAGCACTCCCCCTTTTCTTTTTCTTTTCCAAAAAGTAAAGTTTTAACTTTCACATAGTAAAATTACAGACAACAAAACAATTACCAAACAAGAATTACAGTTATAATATCCAGTCTATTTATAGTTTATTTGGCAAAATTAAAGAAGATATCCTATCTATCTTATATTTGTGAGTCTAAGGTTTTATATCTAACTTATCTTTATCATAACTACGGAAAATTGTAACTATCTAGCTTTTAACTAAATCAAAGACCTCATAAGGATGTAATACTACCTGAGAAACAGGAGAAGGATGCAAGCAACTTTCGGGCATCTTGCAGGGTAGACAGAGACAGCTAGCAGCCTAGACAGTCATCCAAAATTCTCTTGTAAATTTGGGGCCTCTGTCTTCAGCCCACAGGCCTAGAGTCTCTCAGTCACTTATTTTAGTGTCCTGTAGAATGTCTGGCAGTTTCCTCTGTGAAGCAGGAACCTGAAGAACCATTTTGTCAAGCAAAGTTCAGTGGTCACCTTTTTATGGATCTTGTATGTCGAGTTGATCAAGCAGTCCAGGCAAGAACAATTTCTTGCCCAAATGGCTATTTTTGCCAAGGTGAAGATAAACTCCATATGGAGTATCTTCAATGTCCATTCTTCTCTCTGAAGTAAATTAGTGCTGCCAGGAGCATACATGTCTCACTGTCCAGAAATCTAAGTTTTTAAAATATTTTAAATGCCATATTCTGTAGGTCTTTGAAGTATTTGAAGATTACCTATCTATCTGAAATATATCTATGTATACCTAGAAGACTCCTCTAACATGGCTACGAGTATGATTATCACAGATGACTAATTAGTAATCTATTTTTTAATTATCCATTACAATTTTAAATGAACTGTACAAACATAACACCTTAAACAAGAGTAGAAATATACACACAGTATAACAAAATTAACTTTAAATTTGTATCAATAAACTAAAATCCATAGCAATGTAAAACATTTTAAACAAGTTGTTGCTCTTTAAAAATAGATTCATTAATCTACTCTTTTATCCTATCATCTCTATATCCTATATATCTATATCATATCCCCTTTTCTTTTTTAGAAAGAGATTGCATTTATAATCAACCTGTTTTTTAAAAAAATATTGGTTTTCCTCTGTCCCACACCACAGGGCTCTTTTGATTTGGGACACAACAATCTCTTAACCTTTTATTTTAGCAATATGTCTGGGTTTAGAGGGGGAGTGAGCCAATTCCATCTCCAAAGCTAGCTTTGTATATTTGGGAATTTGGGTGTAGTATCTCTTACTACTTCTTGCTGGAGGGGGGGCCGCTGTATCTTATGGGGACACAAAGAAACTTTTAGGCTCATGGGGGTAGTCCATGAGGATGTATTGTCTGAGCCAGTTGCCTTAAAACCATTTTGGATGTTGGATCATCTGGGCCATGGTGTCATCAGAGACCTTTCAGGGGTCTTGGCTGGTCAAACTTGTTGTATCTTAATCTGGAACAAATCCATAGCCTCTGGCTTTCTTTGGAAACCAAAGCAGAGCCTCTTTTCCAAAGCAACATATCCTTATATCCAAATTTTGAAGTCAAGATACCTTTAAAATTTACATTTTTGTTTAACTCAACAGCTTTTACCATCAAATGTTTTTCTGTAGTTAAAAATCCCAAAGACAACACAATCCAGATTCTCTGTGTGATATCCATTTTTACGTGGCTTATTTTTTATATTAGTTTTACTATTTCTTTAAAGACTTTATTTTTTTAAACTATATATTTGTTTATATAACTGTGTATATCATCTTTTTGTCTCTTTCAAGCCATCATCCATTTTACACACATTGTAAACTATTACATCTGAATCTGTCTTATTGCGAATCTATCGCTTTAAACTGCAGCATTTGTAAGACTGAAATGGTGCTATGGCTGCTGTATCCGTCCACCTCAGTTTCCCAACATGGTGGTGGTACATTTATTGCCAGCTCTGGGAGCCATCGTGGGTCTATGTTTTTATCCAAGCTCATGTAGCCCAGAAACCTCTTTTTTTTTTTTTTTTAAAAAAAAAAAAAAAAAAAAAAGTACTAAAGGCTAAATCCACCACACAGCAGCAGGGTAATGTGCTGCTTGTAGATGCCTCATTCCCGCCATAGTGCAGGTCAAGCGCAAATGCCAGGAACCCGCCAGCAATGCAAACTGGCATTATGTGGCGTCTAGACACCCATATGAAACATGAAGCAGGAACCTGGTTTTGGCTCTGTTTAGAATTGCTTATTAAATATTCTGTGGTTTAAGGTGGAAACTCAAGCCGTTGGGAGCCATTTGTAGCTGGAGTTTTCTCACCAAGCCCCGGAAGTCCCACAGTCCACTTATAAAATAAACACAAAGACACTTATATTATTTACAAACTGTATGGCCGTGGCAGACTTCTTGCTAACTGTTCTTATATCTTAAATTAACCCATTTCTATAAGTCTATACCTTGCCACATGGCTTGTGGCTTACCGGCATCTTCACATGCTGCTTGTCAGGGTGGCGGCTGGCAGTGTCTCTGACTCAGCCTTCCACTTCCCAGAATTCTTCTCCTCCTTGTCCCGCCTATACTTCCTCCTGCCTGACTACTGACCAATCAGTGTTTTATTTATACAGAACAATACCCACAGCACTATCCAAACCTCTGAGCCTGGGTGGCAATTCTCATTCAAACCACCACAGCATTCAGTGCAGATGTAAGATGCCCTGCAGGGTTCTGCAGATGTGTCCACTGTGATCTGTGGACAAACACCCTCAAACAGGAGGAGCCCACTGCGTTAGGATCTCCCCTTTGCTTCTGTCACCTCCTGCCCTTCTCCTTCAGTCCTCACCCCATCAGTACCAGCAGCCCTCCCTTCTCAGCTCTGCACTAACACTGTCTCTTCCTTTTAATCCAGTTTCTCTCTGTGGTCAGCCATCTTGTTAGCCATCTTGCTGTGAGCCAGGCTGTGTGGTTTCCTTCTGTGAAATCTCCAGTGGGGGCTGGAGAGATGGCTCAGGGGTTAAGAGTACCTGTTGGTGTAGCAGAGTGTAACATGAATCTTTAAAGTTCTTCTTAATAAAATCAAACCCAGAGCCAGGTATTGGGTTAAAGCTGGAAGATCAGAGAAGCAGAACAAGCCACAGCTTCCTCACCTCGCCAATTCCTCAGCTGATTCTGTTTCCTCAGACTGGATGCCTCCCAGCTGAACTATGCTGCTCCAAGGCCTGAAAGCTTAAGCAGCTAAAAGCTTAACCAGCCTAGTTCCTGGTCCTCATGCCTTATATACCTTCCTGTCATTACTTCCTGGAATTAAAGGTCTTGTTACCATGCCTGACTGTTTCCAGTGCGGCCTTGAACTCACAGAGATCCAGGCAGATCTCTGCCTCTGGAATGCTGGGATTAAAGGCGTGTGTGCCACTATTTTCTTCCCTCTATATCTAGTAGCTGTTCTGTTCTCTGACCCCAGATAAGATAGGGTGCACAGTATTTTGGGGAACACAATACCACCACATGATGCTTCACAACCATCTGTGACTCCAGTTCCAGGGGATCTAGTTCCTGGTGCACCTGCGTACTCATAATCAAAAAACAAATACATCCAATAAAAATAAATGTTAAAAAATCCATTTTGAAAAATACTCCAGTGGCTCCCTCTCCCTCTCCTAGAGTGTGAGTCCCAGGGGCTGAGGGCACAGGGCTGTTCTGTCAACATTGTTCCAGCTCTGGAACAGGACAGGGACTGAAGACTGAAATATGCTGTGCTGAAATGCAAATGTTCAAAACAGCATAAAGTTAAAAATACAAAAAGATTTCATTTTACAGACCTACTGTGCACAGTGGGTCACAGCCTCATTCCAGGAAGAGCACACTGTGTGTGTGCTCATCTTTGCACTTGAGCCGTGTGTTAGTTTTTAATTGCCACTGAACAAGAACAATTTGAGTTACTTAATGGTAACATGTAACAGACCAAGATACCCCCAACATCAGGAGAGATCCTGCACCTAGTGATCCCCCTTTCCCCATCTTCCCCTTACGTCAGGCCCCTCAGGGTCTCACTTTTTAATGAGAAAGAGAAGTGTTAGTGTCTAGGGCAATAGTTCAACATGCTGAAGAAAGAAAACAGGACTGGGTCTGAGCCCTCAGAGAATAAGGCTAAGGGGACCCATGCTGGCTGAGCTGCCCCATTCCTCCTGTCCACTCTGCTCCAAGGGTCTCAGGTCTCAGGCTGCCCTGCCCTCATCAAACTTAGAGCCAATGGAACTCTCCATCCTTTCCCACCTGTGGGAAGAAAGCATCTTGTTTTCTTTCAGGGAGGAGGCAGAGCCATGGAAAAGAAGCTGCCAAAGCCTGGAACCAGGGAAGTTTCCAGAACTCTGACACAGACTGTGATGACTATTATTGGTTGTCAACTTGACAGTATCTAGAATTAAGGAAAACCCCAACTCAGAGAGCACACCTGTCAGGGATTTTTACTTAATTTGAAGTGGAAGATCAACTTCTGATCTGGTTCTTGGCAACAACATTTGTGTGTGTGTGTGTGTGTGTGTGTGTGTGTGTGTGTGTGTGTGTGTGTGTTTCCAGATAGGGTTTCTCGGTGTAAGAGCTTTGGCTGTCTTAGAACTTGCTTTATAGACCAGGTAGCCTCAAACTCAGAAATCAGTCTGTCTCCACCTCCCAAGTGCTGGGATTAAAAGCATGAGCCACTACACTAGAAGACAACAACCTTTAATCCTGATTGAGGGTGGAAAAACCCACCTCTAGTCTGGGCCATGCCTTCTGCTGGCAGTCTATTCCAGGACATGGAAGAAGGAAACTTGCTCTGTAAGCCAGCTTGCTCTTGCTCTTACTAGCAAGTCCATTCATTCACGGGTCTCAGAGGCTACTTCTTCAGGATTTATCATATACTGAAGACCAGATGAGACTCCAGCCTAGTGGACTGAACAGGTACTGAATTCTTGGACTTTCTGTTCATAGCCAGCCATTGTTGGATTAGCTAGACCAGAGCCTATAAGTCATTCTAATGTATCATGATAGATAGATAGATAGATAGATAGATAGATAGATAGACAGATAGATAGACATTTACTCAGTTCTCTTACTCTAGAGAACCCTGACTAACAGAAGTGATTCCAAAGCAACAGAAATATAAGTTTGATTCTTTTAATGATCTGTAATAGGCTTTCCAGTTTACCAACACCTACAGCTACCAAAGCCTTTCCAGTTACTGATGCATCTCTTGGAAGCTGGAAGAGCACTGAATGCTAATGGTGTAAACTATTTTACACGCTTAAGGAGATTAATGCATTTGATTTTCCTGATCCACTGATTGTGGGCCACAATGGATTTGTTTACTCTATATAAAACTATTAACAGTTTGTAGAAAGATAAGAAAAATGATGATGCTGGTCTCTTGCTCTTAGCATCTGTGGGTTAAATATACTGAGGAAAGGAATGAGCTCTATGATAAAATCTACAAAGTTGAGGCATCTGTCTTCAGCCCACAGGCCCAGAGTCTCTCAGTCACTTATTTTAGTGTCATATAGAATGCCTGGCAGTTTCCTCTGTGAAGCAGGAACCTGAAGAACCATTTTGTCAAACAAAGTTCTGTGGTCACCTTTTTATGGTGACTCTCCGCCCCAGCACCACATCTTCCTGCATGCTGCCATGCTTCCCACCATGATAATGAACTGAACCTCTGACACTGTAAGGGAGCCACCTCAATTAAATATTTACTTATAAGAGTTTCTGTGGTTGCCGGGTGGTGGCGGTGCATGCCTTTAATCCCAGCACTCGGGAGGCAGAGGCAGGCGGATCTCTGTGAGTTCGAGGCCAGCCTTGGCTACCAAGTGAGTTCCAGGAAAGGCGCAAAGCTACACAGAGAATCCCTGTCTCGAAAAAACTTAAAAAAAAAAAAAAAAAAAAAAAAAAAAAAAAGAGTTGTCGTGGTCATGGTGTCTCTTCACAGCAATAAAAACTCAAACTAAGACACTAATGACAACAGTTAACACAGTGATAAAATTGACATGCTCCAGATGGGAATAGAGTCTGGAGGTTTCTAAGTGTGACCTGAAAGAGAATCTTCTCTCCAGCAGCCACAGAGCTCACGTTGCAGAAAATCAAACTGAAGCCCTCATTATAAGGTTGGCTGAATGACAGCAAAAATTCACGTCCCAGCCATGAAGAGTATCAGTAGTTAAAGTAAGGACATGAATTGGTAAAGAATGAGATCCTGTAACTTGGGATTCAGATGTGTGGCAGGACCCTACTGACGCTGAGAAGTTTAACCCCTCAGATTCTCAGGGTTTATCTCACCCGAGAAAGTAGTCTCTCTATCCTCAGCCCCACCTCCTAAATACACCTTGGACTGAACAAATTAATCCTTCCTTGTTTGTTAAGCCAGTGGTGACTTTCTCCAAAGGAAATACCAGGCAAGACAATCCTGATTTCCCTCAGATCCCACCAACAGTTGCCTCTAGACCTTCACCAGACTGCAGGCAGAGCAGGATCTTTGGGGAAGGTAGAAGGGAGAAGCTTAGTGCCTGAGGAGGGCGCTCTACACTGCTAAAGAGTTTAATGACTTTGCTAATTCATTCCAGCAGAAGTCTGGGGAATATGTGTGGGAATGGATTTTAGGGTGTGCGATAATGGTGGATTGAACATTGAAATTGGGTCAGACTGAGTTTATTGATATGGGCCCTCTAATTTCAGATTCTAGATTGAATATGGAAGCTCCCACAGTTTGTAAAGTTGTCAAAACATTGTCTGAATGATTGGCTGAAGCATTTGTCAAAGATGGCTTACTGATAAGGACTTGGAGATGCCTGATATCCCTTGGCTTAGTGATGATGAAGGGATTCTAAGACTCAGGGAAATTGCAATGCTAGAGTGTGTGTGCTGTGTAAAAACTACTCCTCCATCATGGGAAGACCCAGAAGACCTGCTCTTCACTGATTCTAAAGACAAAAAATGGTGAGGGGGCACCAGCATGTTTCCAGAGTCTTGTTGTCACCCTTTTCCATGAGCCAGACCTTAGGGCTGAGATGCTGCTGCTCAGTTGGATGAATTAAAGGGAATGAGTTTACTTGGGTCCAAATGTATCAGGGTCCAAATGGCAGCATGGAATTGCTAAAGACAAGGTGATCACAGTTACTGTAATGGTCAGCACAGGCAAAGTTAATTTTATGGTGGCATGATTCACATGGACTTTTGGTGCTGGATTAATCATGGTGTTTCCAGGTATGAAATAAATAAGAAGCTGTCTTAGCCAGTGTTATATTGCTGCGAAGAGACCATGAACATGGCAAATCTTATAAAGGAGAGAATTTAATTGGTGTTTGCTCACAGTTTCAGAGGTTTAGTCCTTATCATCATGATGGAGACCTTGGCAACATGCAAGCAGACATGGTTATGGAGAAGTTGCTGGGAGTTCTACATCCAGATCCTTAGGCAGCAGGAAGAATGAGAGCCAGTAACCCTGGCTTGGGCTTTTGAAAACCAAAGGCCACCACCAGTGACACATGTCCTCAAGCAAGGCCACACTGACTCCACACCTCCTAATCTTCCTTAAGCAGTGCCATTCCCTGATGACCAAGCATCCAAATATATGAGTCTGTGGGGCCATTTTTATTCAAACCACCACATTTTACTCCTAGACCCACACAGCCTTGTAGTAACATCATAATGCAAATTATGCATTCAGTCCAACTTCAAAAGTCACCATAGTCTGTAACAGTCTCAATACTGTGAAGTCCAAAGTTCAAAGTCTCTTCTGTGACTCACGAAAATCTCTTAACTGCAATTCCTTGTAAAAATCAAAATAAAAAAGCAGATCACATACTTCCATCACACAGTGTCACAGGATATACATTACCAGTCCAAAAGCAAGGAAGGGTAGCATAATGAGGAAATACTGGGCCAAAGCAAGACCAAAAACCAGGTGGCAAACTCCAAATCTGCATCTCCAACTCTGATGTCAAAACACTCTTCAGATCTCCAACTCCTTTCAGCTCTGTTGACTGCAACACACTTCTCTCTCAGCCTGTTTCCACAGAGTTTTTGCACCTGTCCATGAAAGGTGCCCATGACTATCATTCACTCACACAATGGCCTCTCAGGTCGTCCATGCAGGGACACCCCGATACACACGACGGGCCTCAGCTGCTTTCCTTAGCCACAGAGAGAGATTCCACAACCCCATTGCCCACTTCCTCCTTGGAAAGGACAACACTTTATCCTTACTGGAGTGGACACTTATTCTGGTTATGGATTTGCCATTCATACACATAATGCTTCTGCCAAAACCACCGTCCATGGACTTATAGCATGCCTTGTCCACTACCATGGTATTCCACACAGTGTTGCTTCTGACCAAAGAACTCACTTCACAGCCAGAGAAGTGGGACAGTCGTCCATGATCATGAAATCTACTAGTTTACCATGTTCTCCACGGTCCTGAAGCAGCTGGCCTGTTAGGAAAATGGAATGTTGTAAATGACACTTTTCCTGACTTGACTGCCTGGCCCCAAATAACTGACTCAGAGGCTGGATGTGAATTATAGAGGCTCAGTCAGTAGCTCAGGCTTGTTACTAGCTAACTCTTATATTTTAAGTTAACCTATATGCCTTATTTATACTCTGTCACATAGTGGTACCTTTATTACTGTGGCACATTCATCTCCTGCTCCCTCTGCATCTGGCTGGTGACTCCTGACTCCACCCTTCACCTTCCCATCATCCATCATTTGGTCACCCTGCTTCTATTTCCTGCATGGCTACTGGCCAGTCAGCATTTTATTAAACCAAATTAAGTGACAAATCATTACAGATTATTCCACAGCATTCCCCCTTTTGTCTAATTAAAAAAGGTTTTAACTTTAACATAGTAAGATTATATACAATAAAAAGTTATCAAGTAAGAATTACACTATCTAATCCATTTGCATTTGGCAAATTAGATAAAGTACTTAATTGTCTATCTTAGTGATTCTAAAATTTTGTATCTAATTTACTTTCTATTACAACTAAGAAAAACTATAGTTATAACTATTTAGTCTTCAACTCCATCAAAGACACCAGAAGGGTGAAATTTTACCTAATGAGAGGGACACCAGACCGCCTGGACAGTCACCCAAAGTTCCTCTCTAACATTGGGGCATCCAATAAATGTCTCTTTCCAGTTCACATCCAGGCAAATCTGGAGGATGAACTGGTGAAGGAGGCTCTTAGAACGGTGAGGCTCTCCCTATGCCCATCTGCCCCCACCTTCCCCTCAAATGTCACCTTGGTGTCCCCTCTGGCCTGCCTGTGACTTTGTCCTGACTTCTCATGGTCATTTCCCCAAGGAGTGGATCTGCGACACTATTCGAAGCAGGTGGAGCTGGAGCTGCAGCAGATTGAGCAGAAATTGATCCAGGACTGTATCCTCCAGCAGAGGGGAGCCACATGGGGTCCAGGGAGGTGTGATGCAGGTAGCTGAATGGAATGTGGTCTCTCGGGTTTCTGTCACTTTGGGGAGAATTCAGGAGGAGGTGCTGCTGGTCTGCAGAGCTCCATGTTCACTGTGAAGCCCTTGATTTTTGTGGGTCAGACATCCAAGAGAGTGAGAACATAGCATCTCTGCACAATCAGATCACAGCCTGCAATGCTGTCCTGGAGGTCAGTGGCCCTCAGCTGTGGTCCCTGACAAGCTTGGACTTGTCACGCCCTCTGCTTCTGGTTTTGTTGTTGTTAGTAGTTTGTGTAACTTGGGCAATGAAGATCTCCCACCCTCCTGGGCTGTTGACTGGGGTATTCACCCAGACACTTGGTGGCACACTTGTCCCTGTCAACCCTGTGCATGCCCACAGTGTTTTCTGCCCTCCCTGTAGCGCATGGAGCAGATGTTGGGAGCTTTTCAGAGTGACCTCAGCTCCATCAGCTCTGAGATCCGGACCCTGCAGGAGCAGTCAGGAGCCATGAACATCCGACTTCGTAACCGACAGGCAGTGCGGGGGAGACTTGGGGAACTTGTAGATGGGCTAGTGGTGCCCTCCACTCTGGTCACGTGAGTTGCTGGCTGGGAGGGTCATACCGTCCAGAGCAGGTGGTTGGGCTGGGTTACCTACCCAGTTTACAACACAGGTCTAGGCTGAGGTTTGTCAGGTGCAGTCTAGAAACCAGGTGTGCTGGCTCATGCCTGTAATCTCAGGCTCGGGAGGTCCAGACAGGAGAATTGCTGCAAGTCACCAGCTTGGACTGCAGAGTGGGATTTTGTTTAAAAAAAAGAAGTGCATTCTAGAAATTAACGGATGGGTTAATAACTCCTAACCCGCTTTAGCTACCACAGGATAGGACATAGGTTAGGAGTGATCCAAGGTCAGGTGTGTAGTGGGGACCTGTGGGGGGCAGGGCTCAGGAGTTGAAAACTTGGTGCATATAATGAGGGTATGAGATCATGGAGAAAGGTAGGAAAGACATGAGCTGTGAGGGGTGTGGTTCAGGTGTTTCAGGACTGTTGAGGGTCCCTTCTGATCACCCTGTCCCCCTTCTCCTCAGATCAATTCTGGAAGCTCCAGTGACAGAGGCCAGGTTCCTGGAGCAGCTGCAGGAGCTGGACGCCAAGGCAGCCGCAGTCAGGGAGCAGGAGGCCAGAGGCACAGCTGCCTGTGCAGATGTCAGAGGCGTGCTGGACCGGCTCCGGGTCAAGGTGGGGAGTGGACCCCTAGGGTCACTTCCCATGATCCCCACTGCTTCCCTCCGGGCGGTGCATGTTGGCCCTCTCATTCCCTTGAAAATCTAAGGAGGCTGGAGATGTGCCTCAGTCGGTAGAGTGTTTGCTTAGCGTTCACAGAGCCCTGGGTTCCCTCCCCAGCCCTGCAGACATTGGCGTGATGGCCCTTGTCTGCTGTCCCAGCACTCAGGAAGTGGCAGAGGAAAGATCGGAAATTTCAGAGTCGTTCTCTGCTACGAAGGGAGTTTGGGGCCAGGCTGAGATACATGAGACCCTGTCTCAAAAACCAACAGCATAGAAACTAAAATTAGAACAGTAAATAGAAGATTAGCATGGCCTCTGTGTAAGGGATGACATGAAAATTCATAAAGCATTCCATACTTAAAACAAAGAAAAACAAACCTGAAAAAATAAGGCAGGGCCTGGTGCTAAGCGATTTTACCCTGCACTTGGGAGGCAGAGGCAGGGGGACCTCTGTGAGTTCTACAGAGTGAACTACAGGGTGAGTTCCAGACCAGCCAGGGCTACTCAGAGAGACCCTGACTCAACCAACAAAACATAAAACAACCAAAGTATTCTCTCCATTACCTTTACCTTCACGTCTGTCATCTCCTAACTTTCTCCACAGGGTAAAAGCCCGCAACTTCATGGCCTGTTTGTCCCCCACATCTAGGCAGTGACAAAGATCCGCGAGTTCATCCTCCAGAAGATTTATTCGTTCAGAAAGCCCATGACCAACTATCAGATCCCCCAGACAGCCCTGCTGAAGTACAGGTCGCCACCCCGGGACAGGTGCAGGGTGGCTTGTGAGCTTCTCAGCAGCCAGCATGTACGTCCAGGGGTCTGACTCGCCCTGGCCCTTCCAGGTTTTTCTATCAGTTCCTGTTGGGCAAGGAGCGAGCAACAGCCAAGGAGATCAGGGATGAATATGTGGAGACGCTGAGCAAGATCTACCTGTCTTATTTCCACTCCTACCTGGGGCGGCTCATGAAAGTGCAGGTGAGCCAGGCAGGGAGAGGTGCCCCTAATAGTGGCTTGGAGGAGGGATGGAGCTCCCCACCCACTGGTGGTGAGGAGCCATGGTTCAGCTCTCTGTTATTTTCTCTAGTACGAGGAAGTTGCTGAGAAAGACCATCTAATGGGTGTGGAAGACACAGCAAAGAAAGATATCCTGGATCAGCTGGGCAGTGGGGGCTCACACATTTAATCCCAGGACCCGGGAGGCAGATACAGGTGGATTTCTGTGAGTTCGAGGCCAGCCTGGTCTACAGAGCGAGATCCAGGCCAGACATCAAAGCTACACAGAGAAGCCCTGTCTTGAAAAAACAAAAAAACAAAAAAAAAGAAAGAAAGAAAGAAAGAAAGAAAGAAAGAAAGAAAGAAAGAAAGAAAGAAAGAAAGAAAGAAAGAAAGAAAGAAAGATGTCCTGGATCAAGGAACCTCGGGCTAAGCTCACAGGCGGGGTGCCTGGCCCCAGCCAAAGGGTTCTGCTTTTCACCCTCTCTGTGGGGTGGAACCTTTGAGGATGTGAGAGCCAGATCTTCCCCTCCCAGAGGGTTGTAGACTCCCTGAGGCCCATTACAGGTGTCAGATGTGGCAAGGCCCTGGTTCTGGAAAGGGGTGTCCCAGTCATAGTTAGCTTCTGGGGTCCCTCAGGTCTTGGCTCTGTGGGCTTGGTGTGGTCGGTCTCGGTGATTTCCCTGACTCTGACCTGGTCATGATTCTTCTCGAAGCCGTCCCTCCGAAGCAGGAACACCATCTTCACCCTGGGGACCCGGGGTGCTGTCATCTCCCCCACTGAACTCGAGGCCCCCATCCTGGTGCCCCACACTGCCCAGCGTGGAGAGCAGAGGGCAGGACGAGCCTACCCCTCTGTGGTCGGGGTTGAGTCCCCGCAGGTGGGGAGTTTGGGGCCCCTGGCCTGCTGTGATGTGGGGGGCTAGGAGCCATGCACTGAGGCACACAGAGGGAGACTGCTCATGGGGTGACTGTCAGGGGTTGAAGAGGATGTGGGGGCAGCAGCAGCCGGAGAGAGGGCGTTCCTGTGTCCTGTGCCCCTCTTCAGTGCCTGTTCAGGATGCTCCTCCCAGCCTGGAGGTCAGGTGTGTGGGGTCTTCTGAGCTATCGTATCCTGAGATGTGCTGAGACCCCACATCCACGGGGCCAGTGTCCGACCCCACCCTTCTCTCTGCCCCATAGTATCCGTTCGAGGTTCTCTTCCGCAGTCAGCACTACGCCCTCCTCGACAATTCCTGCCGTGAATATCTTTTCATCTGTGAATTCTTTGTCGTATCTGGTCCAGCTGCTCATGACCTGTTCCATGCTGTCATGGGCCGCACACTCGCCATGACTCTGGTAAGCCCCGGATTCTGTCTTTTACCCTCCATTCTCAGGGCTCATCCACAGCCAACGGGATCACAAGCAGCAGTATTGAAATCAGGGGTGTCCCGATCTAAAGAGTGTAAACCTTTATCTCACAACATGACCCCCCAGGGAACCCTCAGAACTCGGGGATCCTGTTACTTCCTCTGCTTTTCCACAGCAGAGAGCAACACCTCTAAATCCTGGCCTTTTACCTCCATCCCAAGCTCAGCCCTGGCTTCTGCTCTGAGGAACTTACAGAGTGGAGGCCTGTGAGCAAGTCAGGGCCCCTGGAGGTGCCTGTGGACAGGGAAGGAGGGGTCTCCCTAGCCAGGGCTTTGTCCCGTAGAAATGTCCATCCGTTTGCTCACAGCCACCCGAACAGCAAACTGACATTCCATTGCCTGCCTGTTGCTGTGTCACAGAAACACCTGGAGTCCTACCTGGCCGACTGCTACGACGCCATTGCTGTTTTCCTCTGTATCCACATCGTTCTCCGATTCCGCAACATCGCAGCCAAGAGGGATGTCCCTGCCCTGGACAGGTCACTGAGCCCTGGGCCTGGGTGCCTAAAGGCTTCAGCTTTTTTTTTTTCCTCGAGACAGGGTTTCTTTGTGTAGAAGGTATGAGGCTGTTGTCAGGGACCGTGGGGAGGTGACTGGAAAGGACAGTGAGGTGCAGCTTACAGGTGGCACAGCAGGGAAGACCTGACTGGGGGGTAGCAGGGAAGCCCGGCTTGATGGTGATCATGGCTGTGCCCCGGGCAGACCTTGCCGCGGTGGATGGTCCCCAAGCCTGGTCGCAATCTGACACCCTCTGTCCTCCTGTGGCAGCCCGAGTCACTCAGCTGATCCGTGGCTTTGGGAGTTCCTGGAAGGCCTCCGTGGAGTCTCTGAGTCAGGATGTCATGCCGAGTTTCACCAACTTTCGAAATGGAACCAGCATCATCCAGGTGCCTGCCACCCCAGCCCTTTGCCCGTGTCCCACGCGTGGGTGTTTTCTCGCTCTTTCCTCTGGGAAGGTCAGCGACCAGCTGTGTCTGAGCTGTGGAGCTCTGATAGTCCTGCCCGGTCTGTCTGACCCCCGACTCCCCTCTGTGCAGGGGGCGCTGACCCAGCTGATCCAGCTCTACCATCGCTTCCACCGGGTGCTGGCACAGCCACAGCTCCGGGTGCTGCCGGCCAGGGCGGAGCTCATCAACATTCATCACCTCATGGTGGAGCTCAAGAAACAAGCCCAACTTCTGACTCGGTCCCCAGGGTGGCGGCTCCCATGCGCTCTGAATGTCACACACTGACACTGGGACCTGAAGGCTCCCACGGTCTCTGCATGTCACACTCCGTCCCCTGGGTCCCCTTCCCCTTCCTGTTGTCTCTCAGGCTCCCACACTCCTCACCACATCCACTGCAGGATTCTGCCTCAGCAGAGTGTGTGCGAGTCTGCTCCTTCCTGGACATGGAGGGGACGTTATCATTCCTGTCCCTGTCCCTCCTCCCCTGTGTGTTCACACCTGTGAAAGCGCCCACCTCAGTCTCTGATCGACTCTCAATCTTAGGACAGGGCAGTGGAGGCCGCCTTCCCTCTCTTGTAGCTTGGTCGTCTGCGGTCTCCACTTGAACACTAACCCATCACCTCCTGGCTGGGGTTCAGGCTGTCTGTCTGTCTGTCTGTCTGTAGGCAATAATAAGCACTTAATGTACTGTGACAGCGTCCCTTTCTTTGTCCTGACGCCTTCGAGTTCTCCAGCATTTCTTTCCTGTAGACCTCTCCGGTTCCCAGCCTGGGGTGCATGAGGAAGAAGGTGGGGTGGTCACCTCGGTCTGTCACTGTTTCTGACCCAGGGTGGCTGGGTTGCTTAGGAGGGACTGCTCTGTAGCTCTCCAGGAAGGTGGCACATGTCACAAGGCCTGGGGACATGGACAGCTTTGGGCCCTGTCCTGAGGCTACCATGGGAAAAGTCCACACGTCTGGGATTGTCTGTCTGAGCCCCTAAGTGGCTGTCACGGCTCCTCTGAGGGGAGGGCCTGCCCCCCTGCACCCATATGGGGCCGGGGTGGACCTGGCTCCAGAGCATACGTCTTGTCTTTTCCATGTGGCCCTTCCTGCTGCCCTGCTGATGTGCCCAGTGAACTACAGAACAGAGTTTCTCAACCTTCCTGATGCTGCCACCCTTTGATACATTTCCTCACATTGTGACCCCAACCTCAAAATTATTTTCAGTGCTATGTTGTAATTAATTTTGCTACTGTTATGAACCCTAATGTAAATATCTGTGTTTTCTGATGGTCTTCAGCAACCCCTATAAAAGGGTCTTTCAACCCCCTAAGGTCGTGACCCACAGGTTGAGAACCACTGCTCTAGAGTGAAGGGACATCCTTGAACAAGTCTTTTGGGGGTTTTCAAGACAGGGTCTCTCTGTGCAGCCCTGGCTGTCCTGGAACTCACTCTGTAGGCCAGGCTGGCCTCGAACTCACAGAGATCACGTGCCTCTGCCTCCCAAGTGCTTGGACTAAAGGTGAGCCACCACCATCCAGCAACCCTGACCATGCCTTAAAAGCCAGTATGGTTTGTAGACCTGTAATTCCAGCTAATTGGGAGACTGAGGCATGGGATGGAAAACCTGCTTGGGTTACAGAGTCAGTTCATGGCCATCCTGGACCAGGTCTTAAAAGTAAAAGTGCTGGTGGAGAGATGGCTCAGCAGTTGAGGGCACTGGCTGCTCTTCCAGAGGTCCTGAGTTCAATTCCCAGCATCACATGACAGCTCACAGCCATGTATAATGGGATCTGATGTCCTCTTCTGGCATGAATGTGTATTGCAGCTAGACCGCCATATACATGAGATAAATAAATCTTTAGAAATTAAAAAAAAGTGGGTTGGGGTGGGGAATGTCGTTCAGTGGCAGGAAGCTCGCCAGGCAGACAGCAGTCTATAGGTTCCTTAGACAATGGGGGAAATTTCAGGTGAAAGAAGCGTCATGTCCTCCACCCCATCACGTTCAGGTCCTTGGCCAGTGGCGGCTGTGAGCCTGTGCACCTAAGGGTCTGGCATGTTGGAGCCCAGAGAAGGGAAAGGAAGGAGGAAGACTCTTGATTGGGTCACGTGTCTCGTGGGTGGAGTCAGTGCTGTCCTTATGGACCTTGCCCTGTCCTCCACCATTTTTCCCTTCCTTGGGCCTAGTTTCAGCGTTTACAGTCTCTCTCGCTCCCAGGTTCCTTGAGACTTACCCGTCACAGTACTAGGCTGTGCAGGGCGAGGGTAGGGGGCGTGGGCGACACAAGCTCACCCCAGACCGGCCCTGGAATCCTTCATGGTCCTTTCTCTCTCACCACACCTTACCACCTACTCCAGCCCCTCCCCAGGTGTCAGTCTTGGGGACCCCTGTGTTCTGGTCTCTCCTTATAGCCCTGGCTGTCCTGGAACTTGCTGTGCGGATCAGGAACTCAGAGATGCTCCTGCCTCTGTCTCCTGATGGCTGGGATAAAAGGTGTTCAACAAGAAACCGGGGACCCTCACTTTGGGTGAGTTACATCAAACTCAGTTAGTGGGCTGAAGTGTGGTTCAGTTAGGACGCACTCAACATGCAGGAAGCCCTGGGTTAAATCCCGGGCCACGTCAACAACTAAAGAGAAGGAAGCTAACACTGTGATGTGAGGGGCTGTGAGAGGACAGCCTGTTCTTCAGTGTGGTCCAGACAACCTGGGAGGCTCCTGAACAGGCCAGCAGTTGGGGACTCTGCAGCCTGCAGGCTGATGGGACATTTAACTTTGCCCTGTGGGTCTGGGGACCCTCAGAAGCCGCGATTCCACCAATGGCCTTCAGGCGGCAGCAGGACCCAGAATCGGAGCTGGTCCAGGTTCCTGCCCACCTGAGCCCCTGTGAGCCCTGAATGATGGGGAGGCAGGGGGGTGTCGCCCATGCCCCTTCATCCCTAAGCAGAGAGGGACTTTTCCTTCAGCCCCGAATACTCTGTTTTTTTTTTTTGGTTTTTCGAGACAGGGTTTCTCTGTGTAGCTTTGCGCCTTTCCTGGAACTCACTTGGTAGCCCAGGCTGGCCTCGAACTCACAGAGATCCACCTGCCTCTGCCTCCCGAGTGCTGGGATTAAAGGTGTGCGCCACCACCGCCCGGCCCGAATACTCTGTTTTGCGGTTTGCTGGAGTCCTTGTGATCTCCGGGCGAAACTCAACTGCAGAGGAAGATTTCTCCTCAAGCTCCTCCCCAGATCATTACTCAACATCACGGGCTCCAGTTGTGGACAATCTCTCTCTCTCTCTCTCTCTCTCTCTCTCTCTCTCTCTCTCTCTCACACACACACACACACACACACACACACACACACACACACCATCCTGGCACCTGGCATGCTGAGACAAGACAGAAAGATCAAGAATTCAAGGTCAACCTGGGCTACTGCAAGATTAAGAAAACAGGCACACAGGTCAGCAGGTCTGGGGCCACTCTGCAGGGGGAGTTTTGTCAATTTCCCCTTTCCTTCCAGGACCAGTGTGAACATCTAGAGCATTGGACCCTGGAGTCGTGTAGGAGGGGCTTGGAGGTGACCCCTCGTGCTGTAACGACCCCCAGTACTGTTCAGGGAGGTCTGTCTTTAGAGAAATCTCATTTCCCTCCGTTTATTTTTCTTTCTTTTAAAAAATATTTATTTCTATGTGTATGGGAGTTTTGCCAGCATGTATGTCCATGAACCATGTGAATGCAGTGCCCCAGGAAGCCAGAGGAGGGCGGCATTTTCCCTTCTTACAGGAGGGTGTGAGCTGAGAACCTAACCCAGGTCCTCTGGAGGAGCAGTGAGCACTCTTTATCCTTGAGCAATCTCCCCAGTCCCATACTTATCCTTGGAAGTGACATCATCTTCATTTTCATTCTGAGTTTTCTGTGGTTCTTTTTTCTGCAGCTCAGGGCCTCACTCAGGGTCTGAGCCTGAAAGACCCCCGCTCCATTATGAGGACAGGGGGCGTTGGGCCGATGAAATGGCCCCCCCAATAACTTAGCCTAAGAAACGCCATTCTGAAGGAAACAGAAAGACAGAAGTACACAGCTGTAACTAACTAGCCATCCGGCCTTGGGAAGGAGAGATAACTGTGGCCAGCCATCTGGCTTAGGGAGGAGATAATTGTGGTCAGCGGCCTTGGGAGAAAGACAGTTGGGTTAAATAAAGATATTTTATGGCGGGCCCCTGGCCTTGAGGAATAAGCAGCTGGCCTGGGCAAGGCCAGATCAGCCACACACATACGACCCCAAGTTCACCCTGGCCTTCTTTGAAACAACCAATAGGGACCCTGTAACTATGCTTCTTGCTTCTGTAGCCGCGCCTCTGCCCTGGAATCCCATAAAAAGTCCCCTTTGCCCTAGGAAGGCGCGCAAGTCCTCCTAGAGACTTCGCCCCGGGTACCCGTGTATCTAATAAACCCTCTTGCTTTTGCATCTGATCGGTGGTTTCGGTGTGTTCCTTGGGTTTGGGGTCTCTCCTGAAGGAAGATCTCCTCTGGGGGTTCTTTCAAGCCACCAACACCCCCAACCCCCTGCAGAGAGAGTTTGAAAGGAGAAGCTGTGTGTTCTCAGGGTCAGAGTCCAAGCCATGTACACACTGATCAAAGAGAAGGAGTCTGTCCCCACTGTGTGCACTCTACAGGAAGGTCTGATGTCCTCCAGCACCAACACAATGTGAACACAACTCACACATGGAACTTTCCAGGTGGCCAGGGTCTCCTGGAAGGTCCCCAGCTCAACTGGGTGTGTTGACAAAGTGCTTCTTATACTCTACCCATGTCTATGTTTTAATTTGTGGCCTCTGATTACATCTTTATCCCAAAGCTTTAGTGCTAGCCTTTGAAATAACCACAAAACCTTGTCCTTTGAGATTTCCCCCCATATATTGGGAATGTGGCTCAGTGAATAGAGTTCCCACCTTGTACACTCCAGGCCCTGGGTTCAATTCCTCAACACCTCCAAAACTAGGGTGGTGGCACACTGGATGGGCAGGAGAGATGACTCCGTGGGTACAAGCGTTTGCCACCAAGTCTGACCACGTGAGTTCAGTCCCCAGAACCCACAGTGGGAAGAGAGAACTGGCTTCCCAAGTTCTCTTCTGACTAGACACACACACACACACACACACACACACACACACACACACACGCACACACACACAGACACACACGCACACGCGCGCACACAGCTGGTGCATGCCCTCATTTGCACACCACACACACACAGTAATACTATAAACACCTAAAATAGTTTAACATTTCCCTTGATTATCTTTGTATGGCTTAACTTTAAGTACTGACGGTTTCTCCTCACAATGTGGGTTCTGGACACAGGCAAATTCACCCACTGAAAGTCTGGAGGAAAACTAGACACAATGTATGCATTTGTTTTTCCCTGTTCTTCAACATGAAATCTTGTTTCTTCTTGATTTCGTTACATTGATTTACTATTTCTGTGAGGAGATGCGTGTGTCATGATGCCTGTGTGAGGCTCAGAGGATAACTTCTGGGAGTTGGTTCTTCCCTTCATGTGGCTTCCCTGGATCGAGCTCAGGTCATGAAGCTTGGGGACAAGCCCCTTCACCCTCTGAGCCGTCGCGATGGTCCCCTTGGAGACCAGTGGGTTTGGACTTTTGCGTTTGAAGGTTCTCTGCATTCCTGGAATTGACTCAAAAGAGAGCCGGCCACCCTGACATTGGAGAAGGCGTTTACCTGTCCCTTAGCAGGAGAAATGGCATCATGAATTGTGCAGTCAGAATAGGGGCATCCTACGCTTTCCTCCCTCCAATAAATTTTGGAATTGTGGGCAGTCTGACCCCACCCCCAGAGAAGAAAAAGAAAATTTGTAAGTGGGCGATATAAACTGCAGTCGGGTTGTATTCCTCCCAGTCATTCTTGGCTTGTGGGTGTTGGCAAATGTTGATCTCACGCCACCACTGCCGCCGGCGTGATCTCCTGAAGCTTATAAGAACCTTCTTAATAGACAAAATCTTAGACATGTTAGCAATATAACAGTGGTGAATTTTATCAGAGCAAAATTATGAATCCTTGGAGCTTCAACAAAGCATCAGTATAGCCAGAGAATGAAATCTGAAATGTGTCATTTATATATCTCCAAAGTCTTATATATCTTTTGACAAAAATTAATAAAATACAATTAGAACAGAATCTTTAGTTCTAATCATATTTCTCTAAGTCACCATGCCTAGCTGTTTCCAGTGTGGCCTTGAACTCACAGATCAAGGTTGATCTCTGCCTTTGGAAGGCTAGGATTAAAGGCGTGTGTGCCACTATTTTCTGGCCTCTATATTTAGTGGCTGTTCTGTTCTCTTTCCCCAGATAAGTTTATTAGGGTGCTCAATATTTTGAGGAGCACAATAACACCACAGTGCTATTTGGGGAGGTGGAGGTTTAAGAGCTCTGACTTGATGGAGAAAGTGTGTTACTGGGGAGGGAGGGGCTGTGAGAGTCAAACCATCTGCCTCCAGGTTGCTGTCTCTGCTTCCTGTTTCCAACTGAAGATGTGAGCTCTCAGCTTCCTGCTCCCCCACCATGCCTGCAGCTCTGGCCTTGATTGTCTGCCATGATGCACTCTTATCCATTGGAACTGTAGCCAAAAGAAACCCTTCTAAATGTTGCTTTGGTCATGGTGTTTTATCATAGCAAAAGAAAAGTAATTAACAGAAACATAATTAAAAAACATAAAATTTGAAATGGTGTCACTATGTAGATGAGGCAAGACTTGAACTCACAGAGATTCACCTTCCTCTGCCTTCAAAGTGCTAGGAATAAAGTATGTGCCAGTATGCCACACTAAAAATAAATAAATAAATAAAAAATAATTCTAAAAAAACAATAGCTCTCTGCTCTGTTCCTCTCCCCTGCACTCTGGACACCTTCCCTTCTGCCCTCCACCTCCCCACACAACCCATCCTTGTTGATTCCCTTACACTGTATCACAGGCATCTTCCCACCACAGGACTTGCTCCAGGAGACCAGCAACTCTGTATCACTTGCTAGTGTGTCTTAGAAACAGGACTTCATCTCACATCTGGAACAGTCTCAGTGGACTGATCACAATGGACAATGCTGTGTCCTCTGCTTGAGGAGTGGATTTCCTCCACCCAAATGGAGACAGTGACAGCTGACCAAGGAAAACATCCATCCAGGGTCAGCTTGGTGAACCCTGAGCTCACTGGTCACTCACAGGAACCTGGGTGAGTCAGGGAATATCCACTGAGATGCCCACCCCAGTGTGCATGTCACTCACACAGCTGCATCACTGCAGTCCCCTGCTCAGCTCCCAGCAGCTCCACTCAACAGTCTCCTCTCCCTCAGAACTGCAGCTGGTTTAACCCTGAGAGGGAAGTGCTACATTGTGTCAGCTCCGTGAACCTGTAGCTTCTTGTGTTTCCTGAGCCTCCTCAGCTCCTCCTGGCTCCAGCAGGGATGTTTCATTCTAAAGGAAAATTCACACCCTCACCTCCCTCTTCTACAGAAGCTCCCTTGATTAACACAACCTCAGGCCACATGCTGGTGTGTCGGGTGCAGCACCAGGTCCCCTCACACTGAGGTCAGAGTCACCTGAGCTTTCCATCAGCAAATCCTCCCTCCCTCTCCACCTGCCTTTCTGATCCATGATCCTATTTATTTTTATTCATTCATCAAAAGTTTATTGAGTAAGAATGTTTGCTGGGTCCCAGACACTGGAAGTCACCATCCCTCACAAGACAAAGATGGCTGCATCATGACAGAGATTGTCACCTTCTTGGTCTTCAAACATCTCAGCTAAGGTTCCTGGACTCCTGACACTAGGTCACAAAACTAGAAAACTGCAGGGGCTGAAACCTGGAGCAGGGGTGAAGTAATTTCCATCTCTGGTGTTCCCACCATCTATTTTATAAAAGGTTCATTAATTTTATGTCTATGAGTGTTTTCCTTGGCTGTATGTGTTTGTACCATGTGCCTGTCTGGTGTCCGCAGGGGCACTGGAAACCATGGAACAGGAGTTATGAACAGTGTGAGCCATGGTGTGGGTGCTGGGATCTGAACCTGGGTCCTCTGCAGGAGCAGCAAGAGCTCTTAACCCCTCAGCCTTCAGTGCTTGGGATTCTAGAGTAGATTCAGCCTGTAAATCCTTGAGTCACCACTGGGGGCAGCACCAGGATTCCCAGAGACAGCGGGAGGGTACCTTGGGTAGAACCTAGCTCCAACAGGACAGACTGAGATGAGACCCTGTGGATCCCTCCTCTCTGCCCATCCTACAACCCGGGTTAGATTCTGAAAGATGGGGAAGGAGAGAACCTCAGGGAGGGGCCTGGAATGAGGCAGAAGCTCAGGAGACTGAAGTTCATCTTCTCAGCCCACAGTCTCCTGAGTCAGGGGCTTAGCTGGGCCTTGGGGGACAAGGATGGACAAACACCTCTTTTTTTTTTTTTTTTTTTAAAGATTTATTTATTTATTATGTATACAGTATGTATGACTGCAGGCCAGAAGAGGGCACCAGATCTGATCATGGATGGTTGTGAGCACCATGTGGTTGCTGGGAATTGAACTCAGGACCTCTGGAAGAGCAGTCAGTGCTCTTAACCTCTGACCCATCTCTCCAGCCCGACAAACACCTCTTAATGCTGTCACTCAGGGATCCCAAGGGACAATGAGACAGGCACCATTCACAGGAACAAGAACAGGCCTAGTCCTCCATACAATCTAAAAAGACAAGAAATAAACAGAGAAGACGGGGTGAAGAGCCATGGCCAGGTCAGAGCCCAGGCTGACCTGTCACAGCAGCCCTGGCTGCTCACAATCCTGGGGACAGGACAAGGCTCTGTCATCCCAGTGTCCCTGTGATCACAGACTCTCAGCATGTGGTTCAAGTGATGAAGGGAACAGAGCCAGGAGGTGACAGAGCTGAGGAGTGACCATGTCACAGCCAACAATGGACTGAGCTCCACCTGGGCACAGTTCTGTTCACACTCAGCTCCCACAGCCTCATCTTGTCCACCAGATACACACAGCATAATGAACACAGATTCTGGAAGGTTCTCCATGATGCCATTTATTTCCTCCACAAGCTCTAAGTATTTCAATCCTTTAATTTACCCGCCAGTCCACTTGTCAGATCAAGGTCGTGAACAACCAAGTTCACATTCAGATTCTTATTTTCAGTGGGGAGTCAGGGGCTGCAGCTCAGGGCAGCATGGAGGTGACAGGATGGAGATGTCCCCTCCTGCTTGCTGGACCAGGAAGGCTGGCTGTGGAAGGGAACACAGGCGGTGCAGGGACAGGGTCCTGGTGTGCAGGGGTGGCCGGGCTCCCCAGTTCTTCACATTGAGCCCACAGGGTCACAGGGAACATCAGACACTGTTGCTGAGAGTGAACTGAGGGACTCAGGATGTCACAGGAGAGACCTGAGCACATCTCTGTCACTCTGTCAGGACGGGCAGCTGTCTTCACGCTACAAACAAGAGTCAAGAACAATCGCTGTGAAGACAACATCCCAACAACCACCACTCACTCAGAGGGGATTCTAGGAGTCCCTGAAACCCAGTCATGTCCACTTCCCCTCCCCAAATCAGTCCCCAGAGTGTCACCTTCACAGCCTGGGAGAGACACATCAGAGCTCTGGGCACTGTCCCTGCCTAGGGTGAAATTATATATAGTCACAGGAAGGTGAAAACATGGCCTCTAGAAGATTTCACTGGAGGAGGTATTATGGGTTGGCAGAGCTCCCCAAATATTCCAGCTTCACCCCAAGGGCCTCAGGGACAATCCTGCTTCCCACACTTACCTGAAGCTGGAATATAGTTCCCTCCTTTTCCACCTGTGAAAAGAAAAGCTGTGAGAGACCAGGGAAGACCCTGACCCTAGGACGTTTCCAGAACTGACAGCAGACCCAGGTCAGAGACAGGAACAATGAGGGGTGTGGATGTTTCCCATTAGTGAGACAGAGCACACTTCTAAAAGGGACTGAGAGAGAACTAGACCTGCCCTTTCCTACCTGTGTTTCTCCTCATCTTCACAACAGCCACCACAGCTCCAATGATGGCCACAGCTCCAATGATGGCCACAGCTCCAATGAGAACCTGAACAGCAATGGTTTCCATGATGGGGACAGTGGCTGAGGAGGCTCTGGAAGGGAAGGACAGGAGGGGAAGGTGAGGGTAATGACCCCAGGTCTCAGCCTTGACCCTGATCAGGGTCTATAGAAGGTTCCAGCTTCCCCTGACCCCAGCTCTGCACCCACACCCTCCTTACCCCATCTCAGGGTGAGGGGCTCAGGAAGACCCTCATGCTGCACATGGCATGTGTAATTCTTCTCCTCCCCAGCAGGAACCACCACAGCTGCCCACTTCTGGAAGGTTCCATCCCCAGAAGGTCTGGTCTCCACCAGCTCCATGTCCTGAGTCTGTTCCTCTCCATCCCTCTGCCAGGTCATGGAGATCTCAGCAGGGTAGAAGCTCAGGGCCCAGCACCTCAGGGTGCCATCTCCTTTCAATGTGGGGTGATGGGTCACATGTGTCTTTGGGGGATCTGTGAGGACGAATTAATAAATCCCTCAGTTAACAAGATAAACTGAAATCTGCAAAGACAAAGTTAAGCCAATGCTGACACTAAACTGTGTCTGTTTGGACAATTCTGTCATCACACCAGTGACCTCAGGGAGAGCTGGTCCCCTCATCACAGAACTGCACATTTACAGTTACGCTGACCAGCATAACTGTCTGTCTAGTGAACAGCCATCACCAAAGTGTGCAGCAGAAATGTGGTGAACCTCTGACACTCAGCCAGAGAAAATGACTTCCCAAGCCCTGCCTCTGGGGACAAGATACAAGGTATTGTCACCAGGAGCCCTGGAAGTGTGCTGTGGAGCCCAGGGCAGCACTCCCTGGGACACAGCAGTGCTCACAGGGGTGTGTGGATCGTCCCTGTCACTCCTGTCCTGGAGCTGCAGAAGACCCTGTCTCTGAGGAAGTTCAATTCCTAATCCACTGGGGCAACACTGTGACTTGTTGGGGCCGAGAGAGAGCAGGAGGGCTCTGGATGTTAATATAGCAGAAAATAGTCTAAGCTCACAGGAACCTTTCTAGTGTAAAGGAAACACTGACTTGTCTAATTATTCAGATTAGCAGGTCCCCCCCCCACCCGCTCCTGTGGAGACTGATACAGATAACAACAGGAGGGGAGAGAGAGAAGCAATCACCCCAGTGAGGGGGATAAAAAAAACCTGACTAAAAGCAAAATGACAACTTAAAGAAAAATGGAAGGAAGATAGGAAAGAAAAAGCCCCCGAAAAATTAGTATTCACCAGGGCACCCCATAAGTGCTCATGTGACCATTCTAGGAATAGACAGAGTTCGGGTGTGGGAGGGATGTAAACCTCACCCACAGGAATCTGGGAGAATGTATTCTTTGGAAGGTTCTAGAAACTGTGGAACCAGCCTAGGGTAGGGGCGTCCATGTCTCCCATCAGGTAAAGGAGACTTCCGGTCCTGGCGTGTAAGGCTGACACACTCAGATGATAGGACTCAGTTTCCACAGACCCTGGTGTGGGCAGAGACCCCGGCCTGGAGAGGCCATGGCTGACAGTGGCTGCAGACTGCAGGAGCCACTGTGGTTAGGTCGGGATCTCCTCTCCCTCCTCTGAGACAGATTTGCAGCTGTCCAGGGAGAAGGCTGAGCCTGGGGATCAGTGAGGTCCCTGCCATGCTGGATCAGGAGACCCAGGGACACTGTCTGCCCTGAGACAGGGGCATGACCCCAGCTGAGGGGTTTCTCCTTCCTCAGGACTGAGCCCAGCCCGAGGGCAGAGGGAGGAGCTGCCCGCGGCCCTGCACCTGTGCGCTGCAGTGTGTCCTTCCCGTTCTCCAGGTGTCTGCGCAGCCACTCCACGCACTCGCCCTCCAGGTAGGCCCTCTGAAACTCTGCTTCACCAGCCTGCTCGAACTTGCGCCTGGAGATCTGCGCCGCGGTGTCCGCCGCTGTCCACGTCGTCAGGTCGTCGTTCAGGGCGAGGTAATCGCGGCCATCGTAGGCGAACTGATTGTACCCGCGGAGGAGGCGCCCGTCGGACCCCACGTCACAGCCCTGCATCCACTGGATGGTGTGAGAGCCTGTGGGGACCCCGCGGTCAGCTCCGCCCCCCCGCGGCCAGCCCCGCCCACCCGCGGACTCCCCTAAACCGAAAGGGAAACCGGGTCCCGGTCCCCGACTCTCCTCGCGAACCTCGGTCCCGGGTCCCGGGACCGGGGCGACTCCGGCCCGTACGTAGGGACGTGGAGGGGTCGTGACCTCCGACCCGCGTCACTCACCGCCCTCGCTCTGGTTGTAGTAGCCGAGCAGGGTCCTCAGGTTCACTCGGAAAATCTGCTCGTTGTTCTTGGCTCTCCGTGTCTGCTCCTCCCAATACTCCGGCCCCTCCCGCTCCACCCACGGCGCCCGCGGCTCCATCCTCGGAGTCTCCGCGTCGCTGTCGAAGCGCACGAACTGCGTGTGGTCCACGTAGCCGACTTCCATGTACCGGGGCACCCCGAGGCCGGGCCGGGACACGTTGGTTTTGAAATACCGCATGGAGTGCGAGCCTGGGGGCGGCGCGGGGTGAGACTCCGACCGTCCTCCCGGGACCCCGGGCGGGTGCGCGGGCCGGGAGGGGAGCAGGGCGCGGGGCTCGAGACGCGGTGGAGAAGGGCGGGAGGGTCTGGCTGGGCGACGCGGGACGCGGCTTCCCCGGGGCCGCCCCCGCCCTCCCCGCAGAGTCGTTTCCCTCCCGACCCCGCACTCACCCGCGCGGGTCCGGGTCGGGGCCAGGGCGGCCGCCAGCAGCAGGAGCAGCGCGCGCGGAGCCATCGCCCCCATCTCGGATCTGCTTGGACTTTATGACCCGTGACCGCGGCGACGCTGATTGGTTCTCCTGGATCTCGTCATCCAATGGGGGTGCGAACAGGACAGTTGTCATCAGTGTCCGGGCAGAAGGACCCGACGCAGGTCAGGAGCTGGAGAAGTGAAACTGGGAACCTGGGGATCCCCAGCCCTGGGCTTCCACCCCAGACCTCACCGCCTGGGGACTGAGACTTTGCTGAATCCTGTGCTGCGGGACGGAGCGCTGTGTGTCACGGTGTCTTTGAGCTGCCTGAGGACAACTGTCTCATCATGTTAGTCAGGATGAAACCTAAGAGAACAAGGTTCCAGATAAAATACACACAGCACTTGAAATGAATGTTCAGGGAAACAGGTGCTGTCGGAGTCCTGGTGAGGGTGTGGGGCTGCCGTGCACACCTGCATCGGGAGGTGACTGGAGTTTTCACAGCTCTGGTCCAGCACTTTTGACCCTGTGTTATCTGTGAATGTCCCTGCTGGAATCCCACTCTCCTCTGCTTTCACTTTCTACTTCACTTATGTGTGGCTGGGATTTGAAGACATCAAGTTAACGTCCACAGAAACAAAAAATTTATAAATTTATTTTTTTCCACACTACAGAACAGGGATGAAACCTCAAGTCCCCAGTGAGTACCTCTGCCATGAGAATTACCTCTGCCCAGTGTCCACACTGCACAGGCCTGAGGAACTCAGGAGCCAGCTGTTATGAGACCCAGGGCTCCACAGGCCTGTGACATTCATCTCCTTCATCTCATCAGCTCATAAAGTGTGAGTGAAGGTCACAGAGAGAATGAGAGGTCACAGGTTATGTAACTTCTACCACACCATCGTCATTATTCTGCTTCATTATTATTTACAGTTCCTTTCTCACTGTGATTTATTCACTAAAGCAACTGTACCATGGCAGTGTGTGGACACAGGGAACCATGGCGTGTAGACAGGGATCAGTGCCCTGCTGTGCTCGGTCTCTTCCCAGTGGAGAATGGGGTCTACTATGCTGAGACAAAGACGAGGTCCACACAGACATCTCAGGACTATGGACTGAAGATCCGTGTAAAACACAACCACCTGGAGCCACAGAGGATCATCTGGGGAGAAACACTTGGAGTCTGAGTGTAAGCACCAGGCTGTGAAGACATGATCCTGAGTGAAGAGGGAAAAAAAAATCTCAATTTACAGATGAGATTCCTGAGCATCAGGCTTGGCAGTGCGAGCTGCCCCTGCAGGTGAACACAGGAGCCTGGTCTCTGTGGGAGTCTGTGTGGTGCTTGCAGGCCAGCGCCTCTGCTTTAAAGAGAAGCATCTCTCCACTGCATCCCCAACACGCATATTTGCCATTGGATTCCCAGAAGTGACTTTTCTTCTAGAAGATCCAGGGAATCCTTCTTCTCTTCAAAAGGAGGAAGAGGAAGGTTGAGGAGGAACTAAGTGAGTCTGGCCTGGGGGTCTCTGCTGGTGTTTTCTTGTCTCTTTTTTAAAGACCAGGCTGGCCTTGAACTCACAGAGACATGAAGCAGGCTTTCTTTCAGACCACCAACCAGCTCCCAAATCATGACACAGAGACTTATTATTAGTTATGAATGCTTGGCCTTACCTTAAACTTATCTCTAGCCAGCTTTTCCAAGTTAAGTGGACCTGTTTCTCTTCATCTATGTTTTTCCTCTGGGCTTTTTACCATTACTTCCTTCCTTTAGTGTGTCTTACTTTTCTGCTTCCTCTGTAGCTGGCTGGGTAACTGGGTGGTTGTCTGGCTGGCCCATCCTGTCCTTCTCCCCCTTCTTTTCTTCCTCTTCTCTTTTCTCTCCGCCCCAGCCCCGCCCATCCCTCCTCTGCCTAGCCATTGCCTGTTCGGCTTTTTATTAGACAAATCAGGTGTCTTAGGAAGGCAAGGTGAGACATGTGTTGTGCAGTGTTCAGTTCATGTGGGTCCGTGGAAAATATGGTCACTCTAGGATGAATTTTAGCCTTCGCAGCCACAGGGGAGTCAGCCTCTGGCCTACTGACCAACTGTAGCTTTGCAAAAAGGATTTATTTTTTTTACACATAAAACCCATTATTTTATTTTATTTTACAATACCATTCAGTTCTACATATTAGTCACAGGTTCCCCTATTCTCCCCACTCCTATGCCCTCCTCTTCCCTCCAGTCCACCCCCCATTCCCACTTCCTCCAGTGCAAAGCCGCCCCTGAGGACTGCGATCAACCTGGTAGACTCAGTCCAGACAGGTCCAGTCCCCTCCTCCCAGACTGAGCCAAGTGTCCCTGCATAAGCTCCAGGTTTCAAATGGCCAGCTCATGCAATGAGCACAGGACTCGGTCCCACTACCTAGTTACCTCCCAAACAGATCAAGCCAAGCAACTGTCTCTCCTATTCAGAGGGCCTGATCCTGCTGGGGGCTCCTCAGCCTTTGGTTCATAGTTCATGTGTTTCCATTCATTTGGCTATTTTTTTTTCAATAATTGAGTAAATCTGAAATTTATTATAAGCCACAGTCATCCTAGGGACCTTCATGCTATATATATATATAGCCTCCACGGTTCTATGGGTTGTGGTCTGATTGTTCTTTATTTTATATCTAGAATCCACTTATAAGTGAGTACATACCATGACTGTCTTTCTGGGTTTGGGTTACCTCACTCAGGATGATCAAAAACTCTACCAAGGAACTCCTACAGCTGATAAACTCCTTCAGTAAAGTGGCAGGATACAAGATCAACTCAAAAAAATCAGTAGCCCTCCTATACACAAATGATAAAGGGCTGAGAAAGAAGTCAGAGAAACATCACCCTTTACAATAGCCACAAATAATATAAAATACCTTGGGATAACACTAACTAAACAAGTGAAGGAATTTTTTGATAAGAACTTTAAATCTCTAAAGAAAGAAATTGAAGAAGACATCAGAAAATGGAAGGATCTCCCATGCTCATGGGATAGGTAGGATTAACATAGTAAAAATGGCAATCCTACCAAAAGCAATCTACAGATTCAATGCAATCCCCATCAAAATCCCACCACGCCTTCTCCACGCACGTGTCTCTCCCACAGGCCTGCGCACTTTCTGTCCTTTGTTTCTAATAAACTCTATAAGCGGATTCTGTCGTGTTTCGTGACGTTCCTTGCAGGGTAAGAACACAACGCAGCCAGAAAACTAACATTTTTGGTGCCGAAACCGAGCGGGCGCTGCCGGCGCTTTCCGCCGCCGGCAGCCCGCGGACCGGGGAATCTGCTCCATACGCGACAGACCGCTCTCCATTAGCCTGAATCGCATCCAAACTGCATCCAACACCGGACCGGATTGGTGAGTGCCCCCCACTTTCGGCCGGCGTAAACGGTTTCCTGAACCGGTAGGAACGACCGTTGATTGTCCGGCGCCTCACACGTGTTCTTGAGACCGGGGGAACCCCCGACCACGGTCTTCATTGGCTATGGTCGGCCCCTATCGCTGGCCAACTGGCCTAATTTTTCTGGCCTCTCCCACGTCTGCAGCCTGAGGTGTTTCTCCAATTAGGGCCACCGCCGTTGGTGCATCCTGACAGAGCCACGTGAGGGCGACACGTCCATTCCCTTGACGGAGGGATAAACATTGTCTGGATTCCCGGGGGATCCTTTCCTCACCGTGGAGGGGGCCCCTGCTTCTTTGGCTGACGAGCCTAGGAGCAGCCTGTGCCTGAAATCCGTCCGAGACCCTGGGGACGCCTGAGGTCTTGGCTCCGGATTACGTTTCTTTTTATTTTTTCTTTATTATTTTTTTTTTTTATTATTTTTCTGCCTCTGCTGCAGACATGGGAAACAAGGCTTCCAACTCTGTTACTCCTTCCTCTCCGTTGGGCTGTCTTGTTGAAGCTTTAAAACCTCTCAGTTTAATGCCTCACATAAAGATTTCTAAGCTAACTCGTTTATGTTAAAAAAAAAAAAAAAAAAAAAAAAGGAGATGGCCAAAGTATGCTTTAAAAAAAAATAAAATAACAAAGGGCCACCAAGCGGCTCCTTGGATCCCAATATTTCACGGGAGCTATCCAATCACTGTCGGCGTTCAGGCAAATGGAAAGAGTTGCTTTCTTCTCTCTCAACGCTAAACTGTCTCTTCTCGTTTCCTTCTCTCCTGCTCATATGCTCCTAGCTATACATAAACCAGAGGATTCTCTGACTCCGGAATCTCTGACTCTAGATCTTGCTAAGGAACCAATAATTAAAATTCATGTTCCATCCACTCTCTCAGATAAAAAGTAAGCTGGGTTCTTATACGTCTAATTCTGCTTCCTTCATTAAACAGTTTCAATATATAACTCCATCTTATAGTCTCACCTTTCATGACCTTCTGAGGAGCTCAGACAGGTATGGGAAGCAGGCTAGGATTCACGCAGACGAAATTCATCAAACTAACCTTTCACACCCCCAGGAGCCGAAGCGGTTCCTGACCGGGAGCCACACTGGGACTACAACACCCAGAGTGGCTGTCTAGCCAGAGATAGGTTTATTACCTGTCTCCTGACAGGCCTCCGTAAGGCTGCCCTAAAACCAGTAAATAATTCAGGATAAGGACGAATCTGTCTCTTGTTCCCCAGACCTACCTGACTAAAACTTAAGCATCTGGAGAGCGAGGCTCCTGACCCCACAGGCAAAAGAGTCACTTGTGGCATTTAAGGTGTGCCAGGGAAGAGATAAAAGCCCGAAAACAAAATTGCCAAGTGCTGGCACTTGCTGACTTCCAAAAGCTGTTGGGTCCCTGTTTTAAATGAGGAAAAGGCCACGGGCTACCGAATGCTCTGCTAGGCCATCAACAGCCTTGTTAAAAGTGCCGCCTAGAAAGACAGAGTCAGCTGACTGCCCCCAGGCACCAAGATGCATGGGTACATCAAGCTAAGACCTCCAACAGACCTGGGCTTGGCTACAGACATGACAGGGAACCCAGAACGCAGCAGGGAAGCGATCCGTTTCTTTCCTTCTGGACACCAGAGCCATTGACTCAGTCCTGGGAGTCTTGGGATGCCACCTCTCCTTTATTGTCGGGTACAGGGGACAGCCTTATCTACCTCAGCAGACACCGCCATTTAATTGTATTTTCAGAGGCATCCCTCTCACACATACATTCTTAATGGTGCTAAGTTGCCCTGTACCTTTAATGGGGAGGGATCTCCTAGCTAAGGTAGGAGCATCCATTTCTTTTCACTCCACACATTTGCCTCCTCCCAGACACGCCAGCAGCTCTCTTACTTCTTCTCCTAGCCACTAACTCTACAGACTCCAAATATGCTTTTCATATCCTCCTGTCCCACGCTGCTATTTGGAGGGATCGTGGACTTCTCACAGCAAAAGGAGGATCAGTGTCTCAGGCCATATAATGGCCATGCAGCAGGAAAAGTTAAATATCTCCTCAGACCAGTTCTAACACCAGGTCTTTTCCAAGCCTCCAGCTGTTCCAGATAGTCTGTTAACCCCTCTTTTATGTCATCTAAGGTCTATTCTATGGAGCTATGCGGACTGTTCACTGCCTCAGCCATGTGACAATCCTTGCCCACCTCCAATACACATTGGGGATCAGGTTCTTCTTTCCCCTCCGGGTCAGCGCCTTTCACCCCTTTCCCCTAAGTGGCAGGGACCCTTCAAAGTAATTCTTGTAACCCCTACAGCTGCTAAACTCGAGGGCTTTCCTCACTGGGTCCACCTGTCTCACCTAAAACTTTTTATCTCACCTCCATCCCAGAAGAATCTCTCTTCATATACAGTGAAACAGACAGGGCCTCTCACTCTCAAGCTCCAGAGGACATCAGGATCCCCTGCTTTGCCGCCAATTCCAGAGGAATAAGGTACCACCCCTTCCTTTTCCAACCAGGGCCACACAGAGCCGGAGGCAAAAAAAGGACCATCAAAAATATCCAGGCGGTAAGGAATAATGTAATACAGTAATTTATCATTGTTCAATACTCAGCAACTGATCACCTGTGGTTCCCAAGTGTTAACCTAGTAAGGGAAACAGGTATCTTAAATAAACTACCTCCAGCAAGGCTTGCCTGAGGAAAACAGGTGCCTTACATGAATTACCTCTAATGAGGCTTGTCTCAGATAGAAATTAAACAGAGTACTAAGACCAGATCTACCTCAGGTAAATGTCACATGCCTCTATCTGGGCAGGCCAAATCTACCTCAGACAAATGCCAACTCCAAAACAAAATAATAATGATTCTTTCTCTTTAAGCTCTCTCTATGTCAACAGTATCTTGTTAAATGGGAGGCCCCAGCACCAGTACGGATGGACAGCCACGGAACCAGGAGAAGGCAGAACGTCGTTCCAGGACCCCCCATCATCATTCCCGGACTTCACAAGATACCCTTCACCTCCCCCCAAGAGCCAACCGATGCCCACTATTCAGCTGGAAGCAGTCTTTAAGAGAAACGTCGCCCCCGCACCCAGTCAACCACAATTTTTTCCTTTTTAAAAGTAAAAGAGTCGGGAATGAAGGGTTCACAATGCGGTTCCATTTACTGGGCGGACACTTCCGCCCAGCCATTTCCGCATCAAAAGCATCCAGTAGCTAGGATACCACAACACGGTTCCATTTACTGGGCGGACACTTCCGCCCAGCCATTTCCGCATCAAAAGCGTCCCGTAGGAGGATACCCGGTGGGCCCGGATGTCTCCACCTAGCAAGTTCCGGGCCAAGGGGTCTCGCGTGATCAGAGTCCCGTGGCATTGCATGGTGATGTAAGTGCGCAACATGACCATGTGCTCTACGCACAGGCGTAGAGTAGTGACGTGACCTGGCCACGCCCCCAGCCGGTTTTAAAAGTCCGGCGCCATATTCCCCTTCCCTTCTCCACGCATGTGTCTCTCCCACAGGCCTGCGCACTTTCTGTCCTTTGTTTCTAATAAACTCTATAAGCGGAAAAAAAAAATCCCAACACAATTCTTCACAAACTTGGAAAGAAAAATACTCAACTTCATATGGAAAAGCAAAAGACTCAGGATAGCTAAAAGAATCCTATATGATAAAGCAAAAAGGATTTTTATAGCTATACAATTTACATCTTTAGCAAGTCAATTTCCACATACCAAAACCTCTTATCTAACGCTGTCCAAAGACACAAATGGCAAAGCAATTCCCAGTCCCAGGACATCTCTGTTTTCCTCCTACAACCAACTTTTGCATAGACTTTGAACCTTTAGGAAATCATGGTAAGATTTACATACCTCAAGCCTAAGGTACCCTACACAAAAGGTAGTAGTCACAAAAGGCAGATCAAAGCTGATGCTAACACTCCAGAATCAAACCAGCTGCAGAGTTCTGCAGAAACTCTTGCTACAGAAACAGCAGCACATCTTTATGTAATTAAACAAATACAACATAAACAAATGTAACACATCTTCATATAGTTAAAAAATAATATTCCACAACAGACCCACCTGCCTGTGCATCCCAAGTCCTGGGATTAAAGGCTTGTGTCACACCTGGCTTAATTACTTTTCTAGGGCTGTAAGAAGACACTGTGAACCTGGCAACTTATAAAAGAAAGTTCAGTTTGGGCCTCAGATTTCAGAGAGTTTGAATCCAGGATGTTAGAGGAATGGTGTGGTGGCAGGAACAGCTGAGAGCTCACATCTCAATCCACAAGCAATTGTCGGAGTCACTGGAATAGTGGGGGTCTCTTAAAACCTCCATGCCCAGCCCCAGTGACACACCTCCTCCCACAAGGCCACCCCTCCTGATCCGTCCCAAGCAGTTCCATCAACTGGAACTGAAGTATCCTGTAGCTGGAGATTTCTCTCTGGGTCCCACCAAGCCCCGGAATTCCCACAGCCCACTTATAAAATAAACACACAGACACTTATATTATTTACAAACTGTATGGCTGTGGCAGGCTTCTTGCTAACTGTTCTTGTATCTTAAATTAACCCATTTCTATAAATCTATACCTTGCCACGTGACTTGTGGCTTACCGGTGTCTTCACATGCTACTTGTCATAGTGGTGGCTGGCAGTGTCTCCCCGACTCAGCCTTCCACTTCCCAGAATTCTCTATTGGGGAAAATTATAAAGGCCACTCCACGTAGTTAAAAGGAAGATTTATTTAGTGGATGACTTACAAATGAAGGAATGGATAGGTTGCGGGGATCTGGGGAAGGTGTATCGCAATCCAGCGGTGTTCTCTGGAGCTCTGCACAGTCAATCTCCACCGTCCAGGGTCCAGGCGCAGAGAGAGCGCCCAGAGAGAGTGCTTGCCCATCCAGCTCTCAGGTTTCCAGCACCTCCCCTCGCCCCGCCTTGTAGGCGTGACAGTTGCCAGAGTCTCAATGGGTGTTGGAACTTCCAGATCCAAGCTGGAATGGCTACCCACTACAATTCTCCTCTCTCCTTGTCCCACCTATACTTCCTTCCTGGCCAATCAGTGTTTTATTTATCCATTGTTGTATTCACAGCACTTCCCCTTTTTCTTTTTCTTTTCCAAAAAGTAAGGTTTTAATTTTCACATAGTAAAATTACAGATAACAAAACAATTACCAAACAAGAATTACAGTTATAATATCCAGTCTATTTATAGTTTATTTGGCAAAATTAAAGAAGATATCCTATCTATCTTATATTTGTGAGTCTAAGGTTTTATATCTAACTTATCTTTATCATAACTAAGGAAAATTGTAACTATCTAGCTTTAACTATATCAAAGACCTCATAAGAATGTAATACTACCTGAGAACCGGGAGAAGGATGCAAGCAACTTTCGAGCATCTTGCAGGGTAGACAGAGACAGCTAGCAGCCTAGACAGTCATCCAAAATTCTCTTGTAAAGTTGGGGCATCTGTCTTTAGCCCACAGGCCTAGAGTCTCTCAGTCACTTATTTCAGTGTCCTGTAGAATGTCTGGCAGTTTCCTCTGTGAAGCAGGAACCTGAAGAACCATTTTGTCAAGCAAAGTTCAGTGGTCACCTTTTTATGGATCTTGTATGTCGAGTTGATCAAGCAGTCCAGGCAAGAACAGTTTCTTGCCCAAATGGCTATTTTTGCCAAGGTGAAGATAAACTCCATATGGAGTGTCTTCGATGTCCATTCTTCTCTCAGAAGGAGCAGACATGTCTCACTGTCCAGAAAGTCTAAGTTTTTAAAATTTCTTTTTGTGATATATATTTTTTATTTTACAATATCATTCAGTTCTACATATCAGCCATGGGTTCCCCTATTCTCTCCCCTCCCACGCCCTCCCCTTACCCCCAGCCCACCCTCCATTCCCACCTCCTCCAGGACAAGTCCTCCCCGAGGACTGTGATCAACTTGGTAGACTCAGTCCAGGGAGGTCCAGTCCCTTCCTCCCAGACTAAGCCAAGTGTCCCTGCATAAGTTCCAGGTTTCAGACAGCCAACTCATGCAATGAGCTCAGGACTTGGTCCCACTGCCTAGATGCCTCCCAAACTGATCAAGCCAATCAACTGTCTCATCTATTCAGAGGGCCTGATCCAGCTGGGAGCCCTCCGCCTTTGGTTCATAGTTCATGTGTTTCCATTCATTTGGCTATTTTTTTTTCAATAATTGAGTAAAACTGAAATTTATTATAAGCCACAGTCATCCTAGGGACCTCCATGCTATATATATAGCCTCTATGGTTCTATGGGTTGTGGTCTGATTGTTCTTTATTTTATATTTAGAATCCACCAATGAGTGAGTACATACCATAACTGTCTTTCTGGGTTTGGGTTACCTCACTCAGGATGATTTTTTCTAGTTCCATCCATTTGCCTGCAAATTTCAAGCTTTCATTGTTTTTCTCTGCTGAGTAGTACTCCATTGTGTATATGTACCACATTTTTTTCATCCATTCTTCCGTTGATGGGCATCTAGGTTGTTTCCAGGTTCTGGCTATTACAAATAATGCTGCTATGAACATAGCTGAGCATGTATCTTTATGGTATAAATCAGCATTCCTTGGGTAGATGCCAAGAGTGGGATGGCTGGGTCTTGAGGTAGTTCGATTCCTAATTTTCTGAGAAACCGCCATACTGATTTCCACAGTGGTTGTACAAGTTTACATTCCCACCAACAGTGAAGGAGTGTTCCCTTTGCTCCACATCCTCTCCAACATTGGTTGTCATTGGTGTTTTTGATCATAGCCATTCTAACAGGTGTAAGGTGGTATCTCAGAGTCGTTTTGATTTGCATTTCTCTGATGATTAAGGATGTTGAGCATTTCTTTAAATGTCTTTCAGCCATTTGTAGTTCTTGTTTTGTGAATTCTCTGTTTAGCTCTTTAGCCCATTTTTTAATTGGACTGTTCAGTGCTTTGATGTCTAGTTTCTTGAGTTCTTTATATATTGTGGAGATCAATCCTCTGTCAGATGTGGGGTTGGTGAAGATCTTTTCCCAATCTGTTGGCTGTCTTTTTGTCTTATTGACTGTGTCTTTTGCCCTGCAAAAGCTTCTCAGTTTCGAGAGGTCCCATTTATTAATGGTTGTGCTCAGGGTCTGTGCTGTCGGTGTTTTATTTAGGAAATGGTCTCTGGTGCCAATGCGTTCAAGAGTGCTTCCTATTTTCTTTTCTATTAAGTTTAGTGTAACTGGATTTATGTTTAGGTCTTTGATCCACTTGGACTTGAGTTTTGTGCATGGTGACAGATATGGATCTATTTGTAATCTTTTACATATTGACATCCAGTTATGCCAGCACCATTTGTTGAAGATACTTTCTTTGTTCCATTGTATAGTTTTGGCTCCGTTGTCAAAAACCAAGTGTTCATATGTGCATGGATTAATGTCAGGGTCTTCAATTCGATTCCATTGGTCCGTATGTCGGTTTTTATACCAGTACCAAGCTGTTTTTATTACTATAGCTCTATAGTAGAGTTTGAGGTCCGGGATGGTGATGCCTCCAAGGGTTGCTTTATCGTATAGGATTCTTTTAGCTCTCCTGGGTCTTTTCTTTTTCCATATAAAGTTGAGTATTTTTCTTTCCAAGTCTGTGAAGAATTGTGTTGGGATTTTGATGGGGATTGCATTGAATCTGTAGATTGCTTTTGGTAAGATTGCCATTTTTACTATGTTAATCCTACCTATCCATGAGCATGGGAGATCCTTCCATTTTCTGAAATCTTCTTCAATTTCTTTCTTTAGAGATTTAAAGTTCTTATCAAAAAGGTCTTTCACTTGTTTAGTTAGTGTTATCCCAAGGTATTTTATATTATTTGTGGCTATTGTAAAGGGTGATGTTTCTCTGACTTCTTTCTCAGCCCTTTTATCATTTGTGTATAGGAGGGCTACTGATTTTTTTGAGTTGATCTTGTATCCTGCCACTTTACTGAAGGAGTTTATCAGCTGTAGGAGTTCCCTGGTAGAGTTTTTGGGGTCACTTATGTATACTATCATATCATCTGCAAATAGTGAAAGTTTGAATTCTTCCTTGCCAATTTGTATCCCTTTGATCTCCTTTTGTTGTCTTATTGCTCTAGCTAGAACTTCCTGTACTATATTGAATAAATATGGGGAGAGTGGACAGCCTTGTCTTGTTCCTGAATTTAGTGGTATCGCTTTGAGTTTCTCTCCATTTAATTTGATGTTTGCTGTTGGCTTGCTATCAATTGCTTTTATTATGTTTAGAAATGTTCCTTGTATTCCTAATCGTTCTAAGACCTTTATCATGAAGGGGTGTTGGATTTTGTCAAAGGCTTTTTCAGCATCTAAGGAGATGATCATGTGGTTTTTTTCTTTCAGTTTGTTTATATGGTGTATTACATTGACTGATTTCCGTATGTTGAATCATCCTTGCATCCCTGGGATGAATCCTACTTGGTCGTGATGGATGATTGTTTTGATGTATTCTTGGATTCGGTTTGCCAATATTTTGTTGAGTATTTTTGCATCAATGTTCATGAGGGAGATTGGTCTGTAGTTCTCTTTCTTTGTTGCATCTTTGTGTAGTTTGGGTATCAGGGTAATTGTAGCCTCATAAAAAGAGTTTGGTAGTGTTCCTTCTGTTTCTATTGTGTGGAACACTTTGAAGAGGATTGGTATTAGTTCTTCTTTGAAAGTCTGGTAGAATTCTGCACTGAAACCATCTGGTCCTGGGCTTTTTTTGGTTGGGAGACTTTTGATGACTGTTTCTATTTCTTTAGGGGTTATTGGTCTATTTAAATGGTTTATCTGGTCTTGATTTAATTTTGGTATGTGGTATTTATCCAGAAAATTGTTCATTTCTTCCTGGTTTTCCATTTTTGTGGAGTACAGGTTTTTGAAGTATGATCTGATGATTCTCTGGATTTCCTCATTGTCTGTTGTTATGTCTCCCTTTTCATTTCTGATTTTGTGAATTTGGGTGCTCTCTCTTTGCCTTTTGGTTAATTTGGCTAGTGGTTTGTCTATCTTGTTGATTTTTTCAAAGAACCAACTCTTTGTTTCATTGATTTTTTTGTATTGTTCTCTTGTTTTATATTTCATTGATTTCAGGCCTCAATTTGATTATTTCCTGGTGTCTATTTCTCCTGGGTGAGTTTGTTTCTTTTTGTTCTAGAGCTTTCAGTTGTGTTGTTAATTGGTATGGGATTGCTCCATCTTCTTTATGTGTCCATTTAGAGCTATGAATTTTCCTCTTAGCACTGCTTTCATAGTGTCCCATAAGTTTGGGTATGTTGTACTTTCATTTTCATTGAATTCTAGGAACTCTTTAATTTCTGTTTTTATTTCTTCCTTGACCCATTGATGTTTCAGGTGGGCATTATTCAGTTTCCATGAGTTTGTGGGTTTTCTATAATTTTTGTTGTTATTGAGTTCTAACTTTAAGGCATGGTGGTCTGATAAGATACAGGAGGTTATTCCAATTTTTTTGTATCTGTTGAGATTTGTTTTGTGTCCAAGCATGTGGTCAATTTTTGAGAAGGTTCCATGGGGTGCTGAGAAGAAGGTATATTCTTCTGTGTTAGGATGGAATATTCTGTAGATATCTATTAGGTCCATTTGAGTCATAACATCTGTTAGGTCCTTTATTTCTTTGTTAAGTTTCAGTCTGGTAGATCTATCTTTTGGTGAGAGTGGTGTGTTAAAATCTCCCACTACTAATGTGTGGGGTTTGATGTGCATTTTAAACTTTAGTAGTGTTTCTTTTATGAATGTGGGTGCTTTTGTATTTGGAGCATAAATGTTTAGAATCGAGACTTCATCTTGGTGGATTTTTCCCGTGATGAATATGTAATGTCCATCCTGGTCTCTTTTGATTGATTTTAGTTTGAAGTCTATTTTATTAGCTATTAGGATAGCTACACCAGCTTGTTTCTTAGGGCCATTTGCTTGGAAAACCTTTTCCCAGTCCTTTACTCAGAGGTAGTGTCTGTCTTTGGAGTTAAGGTGTGTTTCTTGTATGCAGCAGATGGTTGGGTCCTGTTTTCTTATCCATTCTGTTAGCCTGTGTCTTTTTATAGGTGAGTTGAGACCATTGATATTGATGGATATTAATGACCAGTGATTGTTAATTCCTGTTATTTTTTTTGGTTGTGTTGTGTTGTCCTTCTGTGGTGTATGTTGGTGTAGGATTATCTATTGCTTGATTTTTCATGGATGTGTTTAGCTTCTTTGGGTTGAATTTTCCCTTCTAGTGCTTTCTGTAGGGCTGGGTTTGTGGACAGGTATTGATTAAATCTGGTTTTATCCTGGAATATTTTGTTTACTCCGCCTATGGTGATTGAGAATTTTGCTGGGTATAATAGTCTGGGTTGGCATCCGTGGTCTCTTAGTGTCTGCATGAGGTTTGTCCATGATCTTCTAACTTTCATAGTCTCTATTGAGTAGTCTGGTGTTATTCTGATGGGTTTGCCTTTATATGTTACTTGGTCCTTTTCCTTTGCAGCTCTTAATATTTTTTCTTTATTCTGTGTGTTTATTGTTTTGATTATTATGTGGCGAGGGACTTTTTTTTGGGTCCAGCCTATTCGGTGTTCTGTAAGCTTCTTGTATCTTCATAGGTATTTCTTTCTTTAGGTTAGGAAAGTTTTCTTCTATGATTTTGTTGAATATATTTTCTGTGCCTTTGAGTTGGTATTCTTCTCCTTCTTCTATCCCTATTATTCTTAGGTTTGGTCTTTTCATGGTGTCCCAATTTCCTGGACGTTTTGTGTTACGACTTTTTTGTCTTTAGTATTTTCTTTGACTGACGAATCTATTTTCTCTATCGTGTCTTCAGTGTCAGAGATTCTCTGTTCCATCTCTTGCAATCGGTTGGTTATGCTCGTTTCTGTAGTTTCTGTTCGTTTAGTCAGGATTTCTATTTCCAGCATTCCCTCAGCATGTGTTTTCTTTATTGTCTCAAATTCATTTTTCAGCTCTTGGAATGTTTCTTTCATCTGTTTAATTGCTTTTTCTTGGCTTGATTTGATTTCTTCCCATTTTTTGTTCGTTTTTTCTTCCATTTCTTTAAGGGAGTTTTTTTATTTCCTCTTTAATGGAGTTTTTCATTTCCTCTTTAAGGGAAGTTTTTATTTCCTCTTTAAGGGAGTTTTTTATTTCCTCTTTAAGGAAAGTTTTTATTTCCTCTTTAAGGTAGCTTTTCATTTCCTCTTTAAGGAAAGTTTTTATTTCCTCATTGAGGGAATGTTTTATTTCTTCTTTAAGGGCCTCTATCATCTTCTTAAAGTCATTTTTAGGGTTGATTTCTTCTGTTTCTTCTGTCATGGTATGTTTAGGTCTTGCAGGTGTAGAATCACTAGGTTCTGATGTTGCCATATAGGTCTTTATGTTGTTGCCTGTATTTTTGCACTGGCATCTACTCATCTCTTCCTCTGTGCGGTGCAGGTGGTGTCTGTGTCTGAGAGTGCCTCTCTTGTTCTAATTTTTAGTCTTGGTTTAGTAGTGGTTCTTGGTTAAATTGTTGCTAATGGGCTATTTCTTCAGCGGCAGCTGATTTTGTACGGTGAATTATATACTTATGATTCTGGTGATCTGGTTTGGTGTCTGGGTAGCGCCTTCTTCTGTGTTCCCAGGTCACGTTTTGTTCATTTGTTAACTCCTCAGCTGATCTTGTTTCTTCAGACTTTAAACTGTAGGCATCTGAATCCTCTCCCAGATGGGTTTCAGCTGAGCAGGGTAGTCTCACAAACACCTCCAAGTTGTTGGGTTTCACAGGATCAGCAGCTGGGCCCTGGGTTATCCTCAGAAGGAGTGTTCAGATTCGTTCTGGTTCTGACCCACGGAGATAGCTTCTTCCCCAGATGTTGGGGTTAGGGGCATCCCTGTTCCAAGCTGCGTCTGCTTGTCTCCGTCCTTGGGGCTGTCTACCTCTGCGGTCTGCCGCCGGGCCTGTATGTCCCTGTCAGCTGCCGCCGGGCCTGTCTACCGCTGTGGGCTGCCACTGGGCCTGAATGTCTCTGCCGGCTGCCGCCGGGCCTGAATGTCCCTGTCGGCCTCTGCCACTGGGCCCGTTTACCTCAGCGGGCTGCTGCTGGGCCCGTCTACCTCTGTGGACCGCCACCACAGGCCTACCTGCGTCTGCTTGTCTCTGCCGCTGGGCCCGTCTACCTCTGTGGGCTGCCGCTGGGCCTGAATGTCTCTGCTGGCTGCCGCCAGGTCTGAATATCCCTGTCGGCTGCCGCCGCTGGGCTCGTCTACCTCTGTGGGCCGCCGCCACAGGCCTACCTGCGTCTCTAAAATATTTTAAATGCCATATTCTGTAGGTCTTTGAAGTATTTGAAGATTACCTATCTATCTGAAATATATCTATGTATACCTAAAAGACTTCACTAACATGGCTACGAGTATGATTATCACAGATGACTCATTAGTAATCTATTTTTTAATTATCAATTACAATTTTAAATGAACTGTACAAACATAACACCTCAAACAAGAGTAGAAATATACACACAGTATAACAAAATTAACTTTGAATTTGTATCAATAAACTAAAATCCTTAGCAATGTAAAATATTTTAAACAAGTTGTTGCTCTTTAAAAGTAGGTTCATTAATCTACCCTTTTATCCTATCATCTCTATATCCTATATATCTATATCACATCCCCTTTTCTTTTTTAGAAAGAGATCACATTTATAATCAACCTGTTTTAAATAAATATATTGGTTTTTCTCTGTCCCACACCAGAGGGCTCTTTTGATTTGGGACACAAGAATCTCTTAACCTTTTATTTTAGCAATATGTCTGGGTTTAGAGGGGGAGTGAGCAAATTCCATCTCCAAAGCCAGCTTGGTATATTTGGGAATTTGGGCGTAGCATCTCTTACTACTTCCTGCTGGAGGGAGGGGCACTGTATCTTATGGAGACACAAAGAAACTTTTAGGCTTATGGGGGTAGTCTGTGAGGGTGTATCGTCTGAGCCAGTTGCCTTAAAACTGTTTTGGATGTTGAATCATCTGGGCCATGGTGTCATCAGAGACCTTTCAGGGGGTCTTGGCTAGTCAAACCTGATGCATCTTAATCTAGAACAAATTTATAGCCTCTGGGTTTCATGTGGAAATAAAACAGAGCCTCTTTTCCAAAGCAACATATCCTTATATCCAAATTTTGAAGTCAAGATACCTTTAAAATTTACATTTTTGTTTAACTCAACAGCTTTTATCATCAAAAGTTTTTCTGTAGTTAAAAATATCAAAGACAAAACAATCCAGATTCTCTGTGTGATATCCATTTTTACGTGGCTTATTTTTTATATTAGTTTTACTATTTCTTTAAAGACTTTATTTTTTAAAACTACATTTTTTATATAACTGTGTATATCATCTTTTTTGTCTCTTTCAAGCGTACGTCTGTTTTACACACATTGTAAACTATTTTATCTGAATCTGTCTTATTGTGAATCTATTGCTTTAAACTGCAGCAGTTGTAAGACTGAAACAGCGCTATGGCTGCTGGCTTTGCCCACCTCAGCTTCCCAACATGGTGGTGGTATGTTTATTGCCAGCTCTGGGAGGCATCGTGGGTCTATGTTTTTATCCAAGCAGCATGTAGCCCAGAAACCTCTTTTATTTTTTTTAAACCAGCAAAGCCTAAATCCACCACACAGCAGCAGGGTAATGTGCTGCTTGTAGACGCCTCATTCTCATCATACTGCAGGTCAAGCACAAATGCCAGGAATCTACCAGTAACTCAAACGTGCGTGTTGTTGTGTCTAGATACCCATATGAGACATGAAGCAGGAACCTGGTTTTGGCTCTGTTTAGAATTGCTTATTAAATATTCTGAGGTTTAAGGTGGAAACTCAAGCCATCGGGCACCATTTGCAGCTGGAGTTTTCTCTCCGGGTTTCACCAAGCCCCGGCAGTCCCACAGCCCACTTATAAAATAAACACAGACACTGATATTATTTACAAACTGTATGGCCGTGGCAGGCTTCTTGCTAACTGTTCTTGTATCTTAAATTAACCCATTTCTATAAATCTATACCTTGCCACGTGGCTCGTGGCTTACCAGCATCTTCACATTCTGCTAGTCATGGCGGTGGCTGGCAGTGAATCTGACTCAGCCTTCTACTTCCCAGAATTCTTCTCCTCCTTGTCCCGCCTATACTTCCTCCTGCCTGACCACTGGCCCATCAGTGTTTTGTTTATACAGAACAATACCCACAGCACTATCCAAACCTCTCAGCCTGGGTGGCCATTCTCATTCAAACCACCACAGCATTCAGTGCAGATGTAAGATGCCCTGCAGGGTTCTGCAAATGTGTCCACTGTGACCTGTAGACAAACACCCTCAAACAGGAGGACCCCACTGTGTTGGGATCTCCCCTTTGCTTCTGTCACCTCCTGCCCTTCTCCTTCAGTCCTCACCCCATCAGTACTAGCCACCCTCCCTTCTCAGCTCTGCACTAACACTGTCTCTTCCTTTTAATCCAGTTTCTCTCAGTGGTCATCCATCTTGTCAGCCATCTTGCTGTGAGCCAGGCTGTGTGGCTTCCTTGTGTAGAATCTCCAATGGGGACTGGAGAGCTGGCTCAGGGGTTAAGAGCACCTGTTGGTGTAGCAGAGTGTAGCATGAATCTTAAAAGTTCTTCTTAATAAAATCAAACCCAGAGCCAGGTATTGGGGTTAAAGTTGGAAGATCAGAGAAGCAGAACAATCCACAGCTTCCTCACCTCGCCAATTCCTCAGCTGATCCTGTTTCTTCAGACTGGAAGCCTCTGAGACCTCATCCAATTGAATCTCAGCTGAACTGCTGCTCAAAAGCCTAGAAGCTTAACCAGCCTAGTTCCTGGTCCTCATGCCTTATATACCTTTCTGTCATCACTTCCTGGGATTAAAGGTCTTGTTACCATGCCTGACTGTTTCCAATGTGGCCTTGAACTCACAGAGATCCAGGCAGATCTCTGCCTCTGGAATGCTAGGATTAAAGGCGTGTTTGCCACCATTTTCTGACCTCTATATCTAGTGGCTGTTCTGTTCTCTGACCCAAGATAAGATAGCGTGCACAGTATTTTGGGGAACACAATACCACCACATGATGCTCCACTACCATCTGTGACTCCAGTTCCAGGGGATCCAGTGCCTGGTGCACCTATGTACTCATAATCAAAAGACAAATACATCCAATAAAAATAAATTTTAAAAATTCATTTTGAAAAATACTCCACTGGCTCCCTCTCCCTCTCCTAAACTAGAGTGTGATTCCCAGGGGCTGAGGGCACAGAGCTGTTCTGTCAACATTGTTCCAGCTCTGGAGCAGGACAGGGACTGAAGACTGAAATAGGCTGTGCTGAAATGCAAATGTTCAAAGCAGCATAAAGTTAAAAATACAAAAAGATTTCATTTTACAGACCTACTGTGCACAGTGGGTCACAGCCTCGTTCCAGGAAGAGCACACTGTGTGTGTGCTCATCTTTGCACTTGAGCCGTGTGTTAGTTTTTAATTGCCACTGAACAAGACCAATTTGAGTTACTTAAATGGTAACCTGTAACAGACCAGGACATCCCCAACATCAGGAGAGTTCCTGCAGCTACTGATCCCCCTTTCCCAATCTTCCCTACCACATTAGACCCCTCAGGGTCTCACTTTTTAATGAGAAAGAGAAGTGTTAGTGTCTAGGGCAATAGTTCAACATGCTGAAGAAAGAAAACAGGACTGGGTCGGAGCCCTCAGGGAATAAGGCTAAGGGGACCCATGCTGGCTGCGCTGCCCCATTCCTCCTGTCCACTCTACTCCAAGGGTCTCAGGTCTCAGGCTGCGCTGCCCTCATCAAACTTAGAGCCAATGGAACTCTCCATCCTTTCCCACCTGTGGGAAGAAAGCACCTTGTTTTCTTTCAGGGAGGAGGCAGAGCCATGGAAACCAAAGGAGGTTGCAAAGCCTGGAACCAGGAAGTTTCCAGAACTCTGACATAGACTGTGATATCTATTGTTGGTTGTCAACCTGACAATTTCTAGAATTAAGGAAAACCCCAAATCAGAGGGCACACCTGTGAGGGATTTTTGCTTAATTTGAAGTGGGAAGATCAACTTTTGATCTGGATCTTGGCAACAACATTTGTGTGTGTGTGTGTGTGTGTGTGTGTGTGTGTGTGTGTGTATGTGTGTGTGTGTGTTTCCAGATAGGGTTTCTCTGTGTGACAGCTTTGGCTGTCTTGGAACTTGCTTTATAGACCAGGTGGCCTCAAACTCACAGAAATCAGTCTGTCTCCTCCTCCCAAGTGCTGGAATTAAAAGCATGAGCCACTACACTAGAAGACAACAACCTTTAATCCTGATTGAGGGTGGAAAGACCCACCTCTAGTCTGGGCCATGCCTTCTGCTGGCAGCATATACCAGGACATGGAAGAAGGAAGCTTGCTCTCTAAGCCTGCTTGCTCTTGCTGTCAGAGGCTACTTCTTCAGGATTTAGCACATACTGAAGACCAGCTGAGACTCCAGCCTAGTAGACTGAACAATTATTGGATCCTTGAACTTTCTTTTCATAGCCAGCCATTATTGGATTAGCTGGACCAGAGCCTATAGGTCATTCTAATGTATCATAGATAGATAGATAGATAGATAGATAGATAGATAGATAGATAGATAGACATTCATTCAGTTCTCTTACTCTAGAGAACCCTGACTAACCCAGATTTTTATAACAGACATGATTCCAAAGCAACAGAAATATAAGAATGAATCTTTTATCTATCTGGAATAGACTTTCTAATTTACCAACACCTACAGCTACCAAAGCCTTTCCAGGTACTATGTGTCTCTTGGGAGCTGGAAGAGCACTGAAAGTCAATGGTGTGAACTATTTTACACTCTTAAGGAGACTAATGCATTTGATTTTCCTGATCCACCGATTGTGGGTCACAGTGGATTTGTTTATCCCATATAAAACTATTAACAGTTTGTAGAAAAATAAGGAAAATGATGATGCTGGTCTGTTGCTCTTAGCATCTGTGGATTAAATTGACTGAGGAAAGGAATGAGCTCTATGATAAAATCTACCAACTTCTAGTGTCTTAGTGTGGTGATTTGAAATAAAATGGCACCCAAAGGGAGTGGCAATATTAGGAGGTGTGGCTTTGTTGGAGAAAGGGTGTCACTATGGGACAGGATTTGAGGTCTCCTTTGCTCAAGCTTCCCTCAGAGTGATAGTCAAATTCCTGTTGCTTGCAAGATGTAGGACTCTCCGCCCCAGCACCACATCTTCCTGCATACTGCCATGCTTCCCACCATGATAATGAACCGAAACTCTGACACTGTAAGGGAGGCACCTCAATTAAATATTTACTTATAAGGGTTGCCATGGTCATGGTGTCTCTTCACAGCAATAAAAACTCAAACTAAGACACTCAAAATACAGTGAATGGCAACAGTTAACACAGTGATAAAACTGACATGCTTAAGATGGGAATAGAGTCTAGAGGTTTCTAAGTGTGACCTGGAAGAGAATCTTCGCTCCAGCAGCCACAGAGTTCACGTTGCAGAAAATAAAACTGAAGCCCTCATTATAAGGTTGGCTGAATGACAGCAAAAATTCACATCCCAGCCACGAAGAGTATCAGCAGTTAAAGTAAGGGTATTAATTGGTACAAAAAATAAATGAGATCCTGTAACTTGGGATTCGGATGTGTGGCAGGACCCTACTGAAGAAGAGAAGTTTGACCCCTCAAATTCTCAGGGTTTATCTCACCTGAGGAAGTAGTCTCTTTACCCTCAGTCCCACCTCCTGAATACACCTTTGACTGACCAAATTAATCCTTCCTTTTTTGTTAAGCCAGTGGTGACTTTCTCTGAAGGAAATGCCAGGCAAGACAATCCTGATTTCCCTCAGTTACCTCTAGACCTTCACCAGACTGCAGGCAGAGCAGGATCTTTGGGGAAGGGAGAAGGGAGAAGCTTAGTACCTGAGGAGGGCGCTACACTGCTAATGAGTTTAATGTGTTTGCAAATTCATTCCAGCAGAAGTCTGGGGAATATGTGTGGGAATGGATTTTAGGGTGTGGGATAATGGTGGAAGGAACATTAAAACTGGGTCAGACTGAGTTTATTGATATGGGCCCTCTAAGTGCAGATTCTAGATTGAATATGGAAGCTCCCACAGTTTATAAAGGTGTCAAAAGAATGTTTGAAATGGTTGGCTGAACCATTTGTCAAAAGATGGCTTACTGATAAGGACTTGGAGATGACTGATATCCCTTGGCCTAGTGATGATGAAGGGATTCTAAGGCTCAGGGAAATTGCAATGCTAGAGTGAGTGTGCTGTGTAAAAACTACTCCTCCACCATGGGAAGGCCCAGAAGACCTGCTCTTCACTGATCCTAAAGACACAAAATGGTGAGGGGGCACCAGCACGTTTCCAGAGTCTTGTCACCCTTTTCCTGCTGCTCAGTTGGATGAATTAAAGGGAATGAGTTTACTTGGGTCCAAAGATATCAGGGTCCAAATGGCAGCATGGAATTGCTAAAGACAAGGTGATCACAGTTACTGTAATGGTCAGCACAGGCAAAGTTAATTTTATGGTGGCATGATTCACATGGACTTTTGGTGCTGGATTAGTCTTGATGTTTCCAGGTATGAAATAAATAAGAAGCTATCTTAGCCAGTGTTATATTGCTGTGAAGAGACACCATGAACATGGCAAATCTTATAAAGGAGAGAATTTAATTGGGGTTTGCTCACAGTTTCAGAGGTTTAGTCCTTATCATCATGATGGAGACCTTGGCAACATGGAGGCAGACATGGTTCTGGAGAAGTTGTTGGGAGTTCTATATCCAGGTCCTTAGGCAGCAGGAAGAGTGAGAGCCACTAACCCTGGCTAGGGCTTTTGAAAACCAAAGGCCACCACCAGTGACACATGTCCTCAAGCAAGGCCACACTGACTCCACACCTCCTAATCTTAATCAGTGCCATTCCCTGATGACCAAGCATCCAAATATATGAGTCTGTGGGGTCACTTTTATTCAAACCACCGCATTTTACTCCTAGGCCCACACAGCCTTGTAGTAACGTCATAATGCAAAATGCATTCAGTCCAACTTCAAAAGTCCCCATAGTCTGTAACAGTCTCAACACTGTCTAAAAGTCCAAAGTTCAAAGTCTCTTCTGTGACTCATGGTATTCTCTTGACTGCAATTCCTTGTAAAATGAAAATAAAAAGGCAGATCACATACTTCCATCACACAGTGTCACAGGAAATACATTACCAGTCCAAAAGGGAAAACGGAGCATAGTGAGGAAATACTGGGCCAAAGCAAGACCAAAAAACCAGGTGGCAAACTCCAAATCTGCACCTCCATCTCTGATGTCAAAACACTCTTCAGATCTCCAACTCCTTTCAGCTCTGTTGACTGCAACACACTTCTCTCAGGCTGGTTCCACAGAGTTTTAGCACCTGTCCATAAGAGGTGTCCATGAGTACCATTCCTTCACACAATGGCCTGTCAGGGCCTCCATGCAGGGACACCCCTGATACACATGACGGGCCTCAGCTGCTTTCCTTAGATGCAGAGAGATTCCACAACCCCATGGACCACTTCCTCCATGGAAAGGACAACACTTTGCCCTTACTGGAGTGGACACTTATTCTGGTTAGGGATTTGACATTCATACACATAATTCTTTACCAAACCCACCATTCATGGACTTATAGCATGCCTTATCCACTGCCATGGTATTCCACAGAGTGTTGCTTCTGAGCTCACTTCACTTCACAGCCAGAGAAGTGGGACAGTCGTCCACGATCATGGAATCTACTAGTTTACCATGTTTTCCACTGTCCTGAAGCAGCTGGTCTGTTAGGAAAATGGAATGGTTCAAATGGTGCTTTTCCTGACCCGACTGCCTGGCCCCAAATAACTGACTCAGAGGCTGGATGTGAATTATAGAGGCTCAGTCAGCAGCTCAGGCTTGTTACTAGGTAACTCTTACATTTTAAGTTAACCCATATGCCTTATCTATACTCTGTCACATAGTGGTACCTTTATTACTGTGGCACATTCATCTCCTGCTCCCTCTGCATCTGGCTGGTGACTCCTGACTCCACCCTTCACCTTCTCCTCATCCTTCATTTGGTCACCCTGCTTCTATTTCCTGCATGGCTACTGGCCAGTCAGCATTTTATTAAACCAATTTGAGTGACAAATCATTACAGATTATTCCACAGCATTCCCCCTTTTGTCTAATTAAAAATGTTTTAACTTTAACATAGTGAGATTATATACAATAAAAAGTTATCAAGTAAGAATTACACTATCTAATCCATTTGCATTTGGCAAATTAGATAAAGTACTTAATTGTCTATCTTAGTGATTCTAAAGTTTTGTATCTAATTTACTTTCTATTACAACTAAGAAAAACTATAGTTATAACTATTTAGTCTTCAACTCCATCAAAGACCCTAGAAGGGTGAAATTTTACCTAATGACAGGGACATCAGGCTGCCAGGACAGTCACCCAAAGTTCCCTTCTAACATTGGGGCATCCAATAAATGTCTCTTTCCAGTTCACATCCAGGCAAATCTGGAGGATGAACTGGTCAAGGAGGCTCTCAGAACAGTGAGGCTCTCCCCTATGCCCATCTGCCCCCACCTTCCCCTGGAATGTCACCTTGGTGTCCCCTCTGGTTTGCCTGTGACTTCGTCCTGACTTCTCATGGTCATTTCCCCAGGGTGTGGATCTGCGACACTATTCGAAGCAGGTGGAGCTGGAGCTGCAGCAGATTGAGCAGAAATCGATCCGGGACTGTATCCTTTAGCAGAGGGAAGCCACATGGGGTTCGGGGAGGTGTGATGCAGGTAGCTGAATGGAATGGCATCTCTTAGATCTCTGTCACTTTGGGGAGAATTCAGGAGGAGGTGCTGCTGGTCTGCAGAGCTCCATGTTCACCGTGAAGCCCTTGGCTTTTGTGGGTCAGACATCCAAGAGAGTGAGAACATAGCGTCTCTGCACAATCAGATCACAGCCTGCGATGCTGTCCTGGAGGTCAGTGGCCCTCGGCTGTGGCCCCTGACAAGCTCGGACCGGTCACACCCTCTGCTCCTGGTTTAGTTGTTGTTAGTAGTTTGTGTCCCCTTGGCAAGTGAAGATCTCCCACCCTCCTGGGCTGTTGACTGGGGTATTCACCCAGACACTTGGTGGCACACTTGTCCCCATCAACCCTGTGCATGCCCACAGTGTTTTCTGTGCATGCCCACAGTGTTTTCTGCCCTCCCTGTAGCGCATGGAGCAGATGTTGGGAGCTTTTCAGAGTGACCTCAGCTCCATCAGCTCTGAGATCCGGACCCTGCAGGAGCAGTCAGGAGCCATGAACATCCGACTTCGTAACCGACAGGCAGTTCGGGGGAGACTTGGGGAACTTGTAGATGGGCTAGTGGTGCCCTCCACTCTGGTCACGTGAGTTGCTGGCTGGGAGGGTCATACTGTCCAGAGCAGGTGGTTGGGCTGGGTTACCTACCCAGTTTACAACACGGGTCTAGGCTGAGGTTTGTCAGGTGCAGTCTAGAAACCAGGTGTGCTGGCTCATGCCTGTAATCTCAGGCTCGGGAGGTCCAGACAGGAGGATTGCTGCAAGTCACCAGCTTGGACTGCAGAGTGGGATTTTGTTAAAAAAAAGAAGTGCATTCTAGAAATAACGGATGGGTTAATAACTCCTAACCCGCTTTAGCCACCACAGGATAGGACATAGGTTAGGAGTGATCCAAGGTCAGGTGTGTAGTGGGGACCTGTAGGGGGCGGGGCTCAGGAGTTGAAAACTTGGTCCATATAATGAGGGTATGAGATCATGGAGAAAGGTAAGAAAGACATGAGCTGTGAGGGGTGTGGTTCGGGTGTTTCAGGACTGTTGAGGGTCCCTTCTGATCACCCTGTCCTCCCTGCTCCTCAGAGCAATTCTGGAAGCTCCAGTGACAGAGGCCAGGTTCCTGGAGCAGCTGCAAGAGCTGGACGCCAAGGCAGCCGCAGTCAGGGAACAGGAGGCCAGAGGCACAGCTGCCTGTGCAGATGTCAGAGGCGTGCTGGACCGGCTCCGGGTCAAGGTGGGGAGTGGACCCCTAGGGTCACTTCCCATGACCCCCACTGCTTCCCTGCGGGCGGTGCATGTTGGCCCTCACATTCCCCTGAAAATCTAACGAGGCTAGAGATGTGCCTCAGTCGGTAGAGGGTTTGCTTAGCGTTCACAGAGCCCTGGGTTCCCTCCCCAGCCCTGCAGACATTGACGTGATGGCCCTTGTCTGCTGTCCCAGCACTCAGGAAGTGGCAGAGGAAAGATCGGAAATTTCAGAGTCGTTCTCTGCTATGAAGGGAGTTTGGGGCCATCCTGAGATACATAAGACCCTGTCTCAAAAACCAACAGCATAGAAACTAAAATTAGAACAGTACAGAGAAGATTAGCATGGCCTCTGTGTAAGGGATGACATGAAAATTCATAAAGCATTCCATACTTAACAAAAAGAAAAACAACCTGAAAACATAAGGCAGGGCCTGGTGGTAAGCGATTTTACCCTGTACTTGGGAGGCAGAGGCAGGGGGACCTCTGTGAGTTCTACAGAGTGAACTACAGGGTGAGTTCCAGACCAGCCAGGGCTACTCAGAGAGACCCTGACTCAACCAACAAAACATAAAACAACCAAAGTATTCTCTCCATTACCTTTACCTTCACGTCTGTCATCTCCTAACTTTCTCCACAGGGTAAAAGCCCGCAACCTCATGGCCTGTTTGTCCCCCACATCTAGGCAGTGACAAAGATCCGCGAGTTCATCCTCCAGAAGATTTATTCGTTCAGAAAGCCCATGACCAACTATCAGATCCCCCAGACAGCCCTGCTGAAGTACAGGTCGCCACCCCGGGACAGGTGCAGGGTGGCTTGTGAACTTCTCAGCAGCCAGCATGGACGTCCAGGGGTCTGACTCACCCTGGCCCTTCCAGGTTTTTCTATCAGTTCCTGTTGGGCAACGAGCGAGCAACAGCCAAGGAGATCAGGGATGAATACGTGGAGACGCTGAGCAAGATCTACCTGTCTTATTTCCGCTCCTACCTGGGGCGGCTCATGAAAGTGCAGGTGAGCCAGGCAGGGAGAGGTGCCCCTAATAGTGGCTTGGAGGAGGGATGGAGCTCCCCACCCGCTGGTGGTGAGGAGCCATGGTTCAGCTCTCTGTTATTTTCTCTAGTACGAGGAAGTTGCCAAGAAAGATGATCTAATGGGTGTGGAAGACACAGCAAAGAAAGATATCCTGGATCAGCTGGGCAGTGGGGGCTCACACATTTAATCCCAGCACCCGGGAGGCAGATACGGGTGGATCTCTGTGAGTTCGAGGCCAGCCTGGTCTACAGAGCGAGATCCAGGACAGACATCAAAACTACACAGAGAAGCCCTGTCTTGAAAAACCAAAAAAAAAAAAAAAAAAAAAAAAAAAAAAAAAGGAAGAGAGAAAGAAAGAAAAAAAAAAAAAAAAAAAAAAAAAAAAAAAAAAAGAAAAAGAAAATAGAAAGATGTCCTGGATCAAGGAACCTCAGGCTAAGCTCACAGGCAGGGTGCTGCCCCAAGGGTTCTGCTTTTCACCCTCTCTGTGGGGTGGAACCTTTGAGGATGTGAGAGCCAGATCTTCCCCTCCCAGAGGGTTGTAGACTCCCTGAGGCCCATTACAGGTCAGATGAGGCAAGGCCCTGGTTCTAGAAAGGGGTGTCCTGGTCATAGTTAGCTTCTGGGGTCCCTCAGGTCTTGGCTCCATGGGCCTGGTGTGGTGGATCTCGGTGATTTCCCTGACTCTGACCTGGTCACGATTCTTCTCGAAGCCGTCCCTCCGAAGCAGGAACACCATCTTCACCCTGGGGACCCGGGGTGCTGTCATCTCCCCCACTGAACTCGAGGCCCCCATCCTGGTGCCCCACACTGCCCAGCGTGGAGAGCAGAGGGTATGATGAGCCTACCCCTCTGTGGTCGGGGTTGAATCCCCTCAGGTGGGGACTTTGGTGGCCCCTGGCCTGCTGTGATGTGGGGGGCTAGGAGCCATGCACTGAGGCACACAGAGGGAGACTGCTCATGGGGTGACTGTCAGGGGTTGAAGAGGATGTGGGGGCAGCAGCAGCCGGAGAGAGGGCGTTCCTGTGTCCTGTGCCCCTCTTCAGTGCCTGTTCAGGGCGCTCCTCCCAGCCTGGAGGTCAGGTGTGTGGGGTCTTCTGAGCTCTCGTATCCTGAGATGTGCCTAGGCCCCATATCCACGGGGCCAGTGTCCGACCCCACCCTTCTCTCTGCCCATAGTATCCGTTCGAGGCTCTCTTCCGCAGTCAGCACTACGCCCTCCTCGACAATTCCTGCCGTGAATATCTTTTCATCTGTGAATTCTTTGTCGTATCTGGCCCAGCTGCACATGACCTGTTCCATGCTGTCATGGGCCGCACACTCGCCATGACTCTGGTAAGCCCCGGATTCTGTCTTTTACCCTCCATTCTCAGGGCTCATCCACAGCCAATGGGATCACAAGCGGCAGTATTGAAATCAGGGTGTCCCATTCTACAGAGTGTAAACCTTTATCTCACAACATGACCCCCTAGGGAGCCCTCAGAACTCGGGGATCCTGTTACTTCCTCTGCTTTTCCACAGCAGAGAGCAATACCTCTAAATCCTGGCCCTTTGCCTCCATCCCAAGCTCAGCCCTGGCTACTGCTGTGAGGAACTTACAGAGTGGAGGCCTGTGAGCAAGTCAGGGCCCCTGGAGGGCCTGTGGACAGGGAAGGAGGGGTCTCCCTAGCCAGGGCTTTGTCCCGTAGAAATGTCCATCCGTTTGCTCACAGCCACCCGAACAGCAAACTGACATTCCATTGCCTGCCTGTTGCTGTATCACAGAAACACCTGGAGTCCTACCTGGCCGACTGCTACGACGCCATTGCTGTTTTCCTCTGTATCCACATCGTTCTCCGATTCCGCAACATCGCAGCCAAGAGGGATGTCCCTGCCCTGGACAGGTCACCGAGCCCCGGGCCTGGGTGCCTAAAGGCTTCAGCTTTTTTTTTTCCTGAGACAGGGTTTCTTTGTATAGTTTTGGTGCCTCGATCTTGCTCTGTAGACCAGGCTGGCCTTGAACTCACAGAGATCCACCTGGCTCTGCCTTCTGAGTGCTGGGATTAAAGCATGCACCACCACCGCCTGGCCAAGCTCCAGCCTTTTATCTTACACAGACAACTCCATCCTGACCCTGACTCTTCCTCACCTGATATCCTTCCCCCTCCTGTGTGTGTCCCAGAGGCAGCATCGGCCACACGCGCATACACACACACACGCACACGCACACACACACACACACACACACACCATTCCCCTGAAGCGCTGCACTCCCCCGGCCTGCCAGCACCCCAGCCAGCTGACCTGTGATTCTGATTAAGCCCGCAGGTACTGGGAGCAGGTGCTTGCCTTGCTGTGGCCTCGCTTTGAGCTGATCCTGGAGATGAATGTCCAGAGTGTCCGCAGCACCGACCCCCAGCGCCTTGGGGGCCTGGACACTCGGCCCCACTATGTGAGGGCTAGTGAGGGTCACAAGGGGATCTTGTGGCCACCCTCAGTGGTGGGTGTGGTGGTCACCCTCAGTGGTGGTGGTCACCCTCAGTGGTGGGGTGGTCACCCTCAGTGGTGGGGTGGTCACTGCAGGAGGAGGGAGGGACTGGGGACAGGAGTTGCAGAGGCAGCTGGGAGGTTGTGTCTGCCAGGCAGGCTGATGGGAGTCTTCCCACCTGCTCCTAGATCACAGCCACTATGCTGAGTTCTCCTCTGCACTTGTGAGCATCAACCAGACCATCCCCAATGAGCGCACCCTGCAGCTGCTGGGACAGTTACAGGTGGGGCTGGCAGGACAGACTTCCCTCAGGGGCGGGGCCTGTGATCTGGCTTTCTCCTTCCTGCCTCTGTGTGGCTTGTGCAGGTGGAGGTGGAGAATTTTGTCCTCCGAGTGGCTGCGGAGTTCTCCTCCAGGAAGGAGCAGCTGGTGTTTCTGATCAACAACTACGACATGATGCTGGGTGTGCTGATGGTAAGGCTGCTCCCCCGGGGGTCCCCAGGGCTGTCAGCCTCACAGTTCAGTGCCTGAGCCCTGATTCTGGCAGTGTCTGCAGGGTGGCCTGACTGGATGGGGGTGGGGGTGCTGGCCTGAGGCAGCTCCCAAGTTCCTCCTCCTGGTGTCTTCCTCAGGAGCGGGCAGCTGAGGACAGCAAGGAGGTGGAGAGCTTCCAGCAGCTGCTCAATGCTCGCACACAGGTAGGGCCTGGGCGTGGAGGGAGACCTGGTGCTGCTGGGCTGACCTCAGTGTGCAGCCATTACGACTCACTGCCTTGTTGCTCGTCTGCTTCACTTAATTTTTCTATGATGTTAATAACTTAAGAGCAAAATAAAACTATAACTGTGTATGTATGTGTGTGCACATGTCAAAACAACCAGTTCTGCTCTGCATGGGATTATTAGTGTGTGTGTGTGTGTGTGTGTGTGTGTGTGTGTGTGTGTGTATGTGTGTATGTCTGTGTGTGTGTGTGTGTGTATGTGTCTGTGTGTATATGTCTATGTGTGTGTTGTGTGTCTATGTGTGTATGTGTGTCTATGTGTCTATGTGTCTGTGTGTCTATGTATGTGTCTGCATGTATGTATGAGCACGTGTGCAGCACATGTCTTGAAGCACATGGAGTCAGGACAACTTCAGGACTGGGCTCCTCTCTTGCTTCTCCACTTTGTGTTCTGGGGTCCAGTGGCCAGCTCTTCCCCCTGAGCCAGCTCATCGGCTCTTGGTTTTGGAAGAGACAATCCTTGAGACTTCCTCTACACCTTGTCAGACCACCACCTAAAAGTGGAAGCTCACGGAGGCCGGCTGCTCTGTGGAGCGTCACCTCCTAGTCGTCCCAGTCCAGGCTGGGGTCCTTTGTCCCTGGACTCCTGACTCTGTTCCGACTGGCATGTCTCTCTAGGAATTCATTGAAGAGCTGCTGTCTCCCCCCTTCGGGGGTCTGGTGGCCTTTGTGAAGGAGGCTGAAGGTTTGATTGAGCGAGGACAGGCCGACCGACTTCGAGGGGAAGAAGGTATGAGGCTGTTGTCAGGGACCGTGGGGAGGTGACTGGAAAGGACAGTGAGGTGCAGCTTACAGGTGGCACAGCAGGGAAGACCTGGCTGGGGGGTAGCAGGGAAGCCCGGCTTGATGGTGAGCATGGCTGTGCCCCGGGCAGACCTTGCCGGGGTGGATGGTCCCCAGGCCTGGTCACACTCTGACACCCTCTGTCCTCCTGTGGCAGCCCGAGTCACTCAGCTGATCCGGGCTTTGGGAGTTCCTGGAAGGCCTCCGTGGAGTCTCTGAGTCAGGATGTCATGCGGAGTTTCACCAACTTCCGAAATGGAACCAGCATCATCCAGGTGCCTGCCACCCCAGCCCTTTGCCCGTGTCCCACGCGTGGGTGTTTTCTCGCTCTTTCCTCTGGGAAGGTCAGCGACCAGCTGTGTCTGAGCTGTGAAGCTCTGACCGTCCTGCCCCGGTCTGTCTGACCCCCGACTCCCCTCTGTGCAGGGGGCGCTGACCCAGCTGATCCAGCTCTACCATCGCTTCCACCGGGTGCTGGCACAGCCGCAGCTCCGGGCGCTGCCGGCCAGGGCGGAGCTCATCAACATTCATCACCTCATGGTGGAGCTCAAGAAACACAAGCCCAACTTCTGACTCGGTCCCCGGGGTGGCGGCTCCCATGCGCTCTGAATGTCACACACTGACACTGGGACCTGACGGCTCCCACGGGCTCTGCATGTCACACTCTGTCCCCTGGGTCCCCTTCCCCTTCCTGTTGTCTCTCAGGCTCCCACACTCCTCACCGCCTCCGCTGCAGGATTCTGCCTCAGCAGAGTGTGCAAGTCTGCTCCTCCCTGGACGTGGAGGGGACGTTATCATTCCTGTCCCTGTCCCTCCTCCCCTGTGTGTTCACACCTGTGAAAGCTCCCCCACCTCAGTCTCTGATCGACTCTCAATCTTAGGACAGGGCAGTGGAGGCCGCCTTCCCTCTCTTGTAGCTTGGTCGTCTGCGGTCTCCACTTGAACACTAACCCATCACCTCCTGGCTGGGGTTCAGGCTGTCTGTCTGTCTGTCTGTAGGCAATAATAAGCACTTAATGTACTGTGACAGCGTCCCTTCCTTTGTCCTGACGCCTTCGAGTTCTCCAGCATTTATTTCCTGTAGACCTCTCTGGTTCCCAGCCTTCGGGGCATGAGGAAGAAGGCGGGGTGGTCACCTCGGTCTGTCACTGTTTCTGACCCAGGGTGGCTGGGTTGCTTAGGAGGGACTGCTCTGTAGCTCTCCAGGAAGGTGGCACATGTCACAAGGCCTGGGGACATGGACAGCTTTGGGCCCTGTCCTGAGGCTACCGTGGGAAAGTCCACACGTCTGGGATTGTCTGTCTGAGCCCCTAAGTGGCTGTCACGGCTCCTCTGAGGGAGGGTCTGCACCCCTGCACCCATATGGGGCCGGGGTGGACCTGGCTCCAGAGCATACGTCTTGTCTTTTCCATGTGGCCCTTCCTGCTGCCCTGCTGATGTGCCCAGTGACCTGCAGAACAGAGCTTCTCAACCTTCCTGACGCTGCCACCCTTTGATACATTTCCTCACGTTGTGGTGACCCCAACCTCAAAATTATTTTCAGTGCTATGTCATAATTAATTTTGCTACTGTTATGAACCCTAATGTAAATATCTGTGTTTTCTGATGGTCTTCAGCAACCCCTATAAAAGGGTCTTTCAACCCCCTAAGGTTCGTGACCCACAGGTTGAGAACCACTGCTCTAGAGTGAAGGGACATCCTTGACCAAGTCTTTTGGGGGTTTTCAAGACAGGGTTTCTCTGTGCAGCCCTGGCTGTCCTGGAACTCACTCTGTAGGCCAGGCTGGCCTCGAACTCACAGAGATCACGTGCCTCTGCCTCCCAAGTGCTTGGACTAAAGGCGTGAGCCACCACCATCCAGCAACCCTGACCAAGCCTTAAAAGCCAGTGTGGTTTGTAGACCTGTAATCCCAGCTAATTGGGAGACTGAGGCATGGGATGGAAAACCTGCTTGGGTTACAGAGTCAGTTCAAGGCCATCCTGGACCAGGTCTTAAAAGTAAAAGTGCTGGTGGAGAGATGGCTCAGCAGTTAAGGGCACTGGCTGCTCTTCCAGAGGTCCTGAGTTCAATTCCCAGCATCACATGATGGCTCACAGCCATGTATAATGGGATCTGGTGTCCTCTTCTGGCATGAATGTGTATTGCAGCTAGACTGCCATATACATGAGATCAATAAATCTTTAGAAATTAAAAAAAAAAAAAGTGGGTGGGGGTGGGGAATGTCGTTCAGTGGCAGGAAGCTCGCCAGGCAGACAGCAGTCTATAGGATTCCTTAGACAATGGGGGAAATTTCAGGTGAAAGAAGCGTCATGTCCTCCACCCCATCACGTTCAGGTCCTTGGCCAGTGGCGGCTGTGAGCCCGTGCACCTAAGGGTCTGGCATGTTGGAGCCCAGAGAAGGGAAAGGAAGGAGGAAGACTCTTGATTGGGTCACGTGTCTCGTGGGCGGAGTCAGTGCTGTCCTTATGGACCTTGCCCTGTCCTCCACCATTTTTCCCTTCCTTGGGCCTAGTTTCAGCGTTTACAGTCTCTCTCTGGCTCCCAGGTTCCTTGAGACTTACCCGTCACAGTACTAGGCTGTGCGGGGCGAGGGTAGGGGGCGCGGGGGACACAAGCTCACCCCAGACCCGGCCCTGGAGTCCTTCATGGTCCTTTCTCTCTCACCACACCTTACCACCTACTCCAGCCCCTCCCCAGGTGTCAGTCTTGGGGACCCCTGTGTTCTGGTCTCTCCTTATAGCCCTGGCTGTCCTTGAACTTGCTGTGTGGATCAGGAACTCAGAGATGCTCCTGCCTCTGTCTCCTGATGGCTGGGATAAAAGGTGTTCAACAAGAAACCGGGGACCCTTTCTCTGGGTGAGTTACATCAAACTAAGTTAGTGGGCTGAAGTGTGGTTCAGTTAGGACGCGCTCAACATGCAGGAAGCCCTGGGTTAAATCCCGGGCCACGTCAACAACTAAAGAGAAGGAAGCTAACGCTGTGATGTGAGGGGCTGTGAGAGGACAGCCTGTTCTTCAGTGTGGTCCAGACAGCCTGGGAGGCTCCTGAACCCACCAGCAGTTGGGGACTCTGCAGCCTGCAGGCTGATGGGACATTTAACTTTGCCCTGTGGGTCTCGGGACCCTCGGAAGCCGCGATTCCACCAATGGCCGTCAGGGGGCAGCAGGACCCAGGATGGGAGCTGGTCCAGGTCCCTGCCCACCTGAGCCCCTGTGAGCTCTGAATGATGGGGATGCAGGGGGTGTCGCCCATGCCCCTTCATCCCTAAGCAGAGAGGGACTTTCCTTCAGCCCCGAATACTCTGTTTTGCGGTTTGCTCGAGTCCTTGTGATCTCCGGGCTGAAACTCAACTGCAGAGGAAGATTTCTCCTCAAGCTCCTCCCCAGATCATTACTCAACATCACAGTCTCCAGTTGTGGAAAATCTCTCTCTCTCTCTCTCTCTCTGTCTCTGTCTCTCTCTCTCTCTCTCTCTCTCTCTCTCACACACACACACACACACACACACACACACACACACACACACACACGATCCGGCACCTGGCATGCTGAGACAAGACAGAAAGATCAAGAATTCAAGGTCAACCTGGGCTACTGCAAGATTAAGAAAACAGGCACACAGGTCAGCAGGTCTGGGGCCACTCTGCAGGGGGAGCTGTGTCAATTTCCCCTTTCCTTGCTTATCTCCAGGACCAGTGTGAACATCTATCTAGTGCAGGCGACCCTGGAGTCGCGTAGGAGGGGCTTGGAGGTGACCCCTCGTGCTGTAACGACCCCCAGTACTGTTCAGGGTGGTCTGTCTTTAGAGAAATCTCATTTCCCTCCGTTTATTTTTCTTTCTTTTAAAAAATATTTATTTCTATGTGTATGGGAGTTTTGCCAGCATGTATGTCCATGAACCATGTGAATGCAGTGCCCCAGGAAGCCAGAAGAGGGCGGCATATTCCCTTCTTACAGGAGGGTGTGAGCTGAGAACCTAACCCAGGTCCTCTGGAGGAGCAGTGAGCACTCTTTATCCATGAGCAATCTCCCCAGTCCCATTCTTATCCTTGGAAGTGACATCATCTTCATTTTCATTCTGAGTTTTCTGTGGTTCTTTTTTCTGCAGCTCAGGGCCTCACTCAGTGGCTGAACCACCAACACCCCCGACCCCCTGCAGAGAGAGTTTGAAAGGAGAAGCTGTGTGTTCTCAGGGTCAGAGTCCAAGCCATGTACACACTGATCAAAGAGAAGGAGTCTGTCCCCACTGTGAGCACTCTACAGGAAGGTCTGATGTCCTCCAGCACCAACACAATGTGAACACAACTCACACATGGAACTTTCCAGGTGGCCAGGTTCTCCTGGAAGGTCCCCAGCTCAACTGGGTGTGTTGACAAAGTGCTTCTTATACTCTACCCATGTCTATGTTTTAATTTGTGGCCTCTGATTACATCTTTATCCCAAAGCTTTAGTGCTAGCCTTTGAAATAACCACAAAACCGTGTATTTGAGATTTTCCCCCCATATATTGGAAATGTGGCTCAGTGAATAGAGTTCCCACCTTGTACACCCAGGCCCTGGGTTCAATTCCTCAACACCTCCAAAACTAGGGTGGTGGCACACTGGATGGGCAGGAGAGATGACTCCGTGGGTACAAGGGTTTGCCACCAAGTCTGACCACGTGAGTTCAGTCCCCAGAACCCACAGTGGGAAGAGAGAACTGGCTTCCTAAGTTTTCTTCTGACTACACACACACACACACACACACACACACACACACACGCACACACATACACACACACGCACACACATACACACACACACACACATGCACACACACACACACACGCACACACACGGACACACATGCATGCACACAGCTGGTGCATTCCCTCATTTGCACATCACACACACACAGTAATACTATAAACACCTAAAATAGTTTAACATTTCCCTTGATTATCTTTGTATGGCTTACTTTAAGTACTGACGGTTTCTCCTCACAGTGTGGGTTTTGGACACAGGCAAATTCACCCACTGAAAGTCTGGAGGAAAACTGGACACAATGTATGCACTTGTGTTTCTGTGTTCTTCAACATGAAATCTTGTTTCCTCTTTTGATTTTCGTTACATTGATTTACTAATTCTGTGAGGGGATGGGTGTGTCATGATGCCTGTGTGAGGCTCAGAGGATAACTTCTGGGAGTTGGTTCTTCCTTCATGTGGCTTCCCTGGATCGAAGCTCAGGTCATGAAGCTTGGGGACAAGCCCCTTCACCCCTGAGCCGTCTCGATGGTCCCCTTGGAGACCAGTGGGTTTGGACTTTTCCTCTTGAAGGTTCTCTGCATTCCTGGACTTGGTCACAGGACAGCCGGCCACCCTGCATTGCAAAGGCTTTACTGCCTGAGAGTAGCAGCGTTGCTTGGGTTGCCCGGCCAGCAGGGTCTTCAACGGGACCTAAAGGGAGGGCCGGCGAATGAAAGGGACAAGAGACACAAAGAATGAGAGCAAGACAGGACGTCTGATCAAGCTCCAAAATTTTATTTTACTCTCAAGGCATATATAGGTAGCAAGGGGTTGTGAGCAGGAGGAGGACTTAATTATTGGGGTTGCAAGCAGGAAGGGACTTAGTTATGGGCTGTTCGGCCAGCAGGAAATGTTGCTCTGAAGGTTATCTATCTACCCTTGTCTAACTGTCTAATTGCTTAACTGCAGCTCATTCACCTGATATCTGAGAAGAGGTTCTGGTATCTGTGGGAAGAGTTCTGGTGCTATGGAGACTTAAGCAAGGCCTAGATCTAAGAAAAGAGGAGAGAAGCCCAAATATGGCAGCATGTGTGTCAAGGGTCGCTTAGGCTTATGGCTCCCTTGATCTCCTCCCTTTTAATTATTTATGAAGGGCCAAAAGGTGGGGCTACAAATTCGCCTGGTGGCGATGGGCGTTAACCAAGGAGGGGAAACATTGCCCTGATCCTCTCGGTTTATCATAGGTGTCTTTTGCTGGAGGAGGGGTCCCTGGATGTATTCATCCTTAGACGCCAACCCCTATGCAATCAGGGATATTCCTGGGGGACCCAGAGGCAGAAAGCTTGGTCCTCCCCTGCAGTGCCTTGGCCTCGCACCTTCCTTGGTACCCAAGCTCTTCCCAAGTGGGCAAGCTTGCATGTTTCTGGGTTTTCATGCAGTTCCCAAAGGACAGTCATCGATGAAAGGCTCTGAGTGGCCTTGATCGGCAAGATGAAGCCGACAATAATGGACCTGTATAGGTTTGGATGCCAGGGAGTCTATTTGTTTTTTGATGAATCGGGTTAGCCTGCAATTACAAAAGGACCCAAAGTTACCAATAACAAAATGCTGACTAATGGTCCTGTGAGAGGAATCAAAAGGGAGAACATGGATGATCTCCACCAGTCATCTGCCGAGGCAGAGAATCACTGCTTATGTAGCTCTAGGCTAAGTTTACGTAGCTTATTTATCTGGGTTTCTACCATCCAGACTCGTTATATAATAACAACACTCTTCCCTCAGAAAAAGGCATGTCCCACCCTTTTCTGCTGTCTGCAGGTCCAAGGCCCGTCGGTTTGTAGGGCAACCTGTACAAGGAGGTTAGCTGCCTCTGGGGGAGGACAGGGTGCTGCAGAAGCCCAATTGCTACCTGAAGTGTTTGGTAGGAGAGCTGTTGTTATGAGGAAGGACCCAGGGCTCTCCTGCCACCTGCAGAGACCAGGAGGTGATGAGGAAATTCAGCACAGGGCAAGAAGACAGCATTTGGCTTGGGCCATTCCATTCTCTCCAGTTACCTGTCCTTAGCAGAAGAAATGGCGTCATGAATTGTGCAGTCAGAATAGGGGCATCCTACGCTTTCCTCCCTCCAATAAATTTTGGAATTGTGGGCAGTCTGACCCCACACCCAGAGAAGAAAAAGAAAATTTGTAAGTGGGCAATATAAACTGCAGTCAGGTTGTATTCCTCCCAATCCTTCTTGGCTTGTGGGTGTTGGCAAATGTTGATCTCACGCCACCACTGCCGCTGGCGTGATCTCCTGAAGCTTATAAGAACCTTCTTAATAGACAAAATCTTAGACATGTTAGCAATATAACAGTGGTGAACTTTATCAGAGCAAAATTATGAATCCTTGGAGCCTCAACAAAGCATCAGGATAGCCAGAGAATGAAATCTGAAATGTGTCATTTATATATCTCCAAAGTCTTATATATCTTTTGACAAAAATTAATAAAATACATATAGAACAGAATCTTTAGTTCTAATCATATTTCTATAAGTCACCATGCTTAGCTGTTTCCAGTGTGGCCTTGAACTCACAGAGATCCAGGTTGATCTCTGCCTTTGGAAGGCTAGGATTAAAGGCGTGTGTGCCACTATTTTCTGGCCTCTATATTTAGTGGCTGTTCTGTTCTCTGACCCCAGATAAGTTTATTAGAGTGCTCAATATTTTGAGGAGCACAATAACACCACAGTGCTATTTGGGGAGGTGGAGGTTTAAGAGCTGTGACTTGCTGGAGAAAGTGTGTTACTGGGGAGGGAAGGGCTGTGAGAGTCAAACCATCTGCCTCCATGTTGCTGTCTCTGCTTCCTGTTTGGAACTGAAGATGTGAGCTCTCAGCTTCCTGCTCCCCCACCATGTCTGCAGCTCTGGCCTTGATTGTCTGCCGTGATGCACTCTTATCCATTGGAACTGTAGCCCAAAGAAACCCTTCTAAATGTTGCTTTGGTCATGGTGTTTTATCATAGCAACAGAAAAGTAATTAACACAAACATAATTAAAAAAAATAAAATTTGAGATGGTGTCACTATGTAGACGAGGCTAGACTTGAACTCAGAGATTCACCTTCCTCTGCCTTCAAAGTGCTAGGAATAAAGTATGTGCCAGTATGCCACACTAAAAATAAATAAATAAATAAAAAATAAATCTAAAAAAACAATAGCTCTCTGCTCTGTTCCTCCCATGCACTCTAGACACCTGCCCTTCTGCCCTCCACCTCCCCACACAATCCATCCTTGTTGATTCCCTTACACTGTATCACAGGCATCTTCCCACCACAGCACTTGCTCCAGGAGACCAGCAACTCTGTATCACTTCCCAGTGTGTCTTACAAACATGATTTACATCTCACATCTGGAACAGTCTCCGTGGACTGATCACAATGAACACTGCTGTGTCCCCTGCTTGAGGAGTGGATTTCCTCCACCCAGATGGAGACAGTGACAGCAGACAAAGGAAAACATCCATCCAGGGTCAGCTCGATGAACCCTGAGCTCACTGGTCACTCACAGGAACCTGGGTGAGTCAGGGGATAACCACTGAGATGCCCACCCCAGTGTGCATGTCACTCACACAGCTGCATCACTGCAGTCCCCTGCTCAGCTCCCAGCAGCTCCACTCAACAGTCTCCTCTCCCTCAGGAACTGCAGCTGGTTTAACCCTGAGAGGGAAGCGCTACATTGTGTCAGCTCCTTGAACCTGTAGCTTCTTGTGTTTCCTGAGCCTCCTCAGCTCCTCCTGGCTCCAGCAGGGATGTTTCATTCAAAAGGAAAATTCACACCCTCACCTCCCTCTTCTACAGAAGCTCCCTTGATTAATACAACCTCAGGCCACATGCTGTGAGTCGGGTGCAGCACCAGGTCCCCTCACACTGAGGTCAGAGTCACCTGAGCTTTCCCTCAGCAAATCCTCCCTCCCTCTCCACCTGCCTTTCTGATCCATGATCGTATTTATTTTTATTCATTCATCAAAAGTTTATGAGTAAGAATGTTTGCTGGGTCCCAGACACTGGAAGTCACCATCCCTCACAAGACAAAGATGTCAGCATCATGACAGAGATTGTCACCTTCTTGGTCTTCAAACATCTCAGCTAAGGTTCCTGGAGCTCCTGACTCTAGGTCACAAACCTAGAAAACTGCAGGGGCTGGAACCTGGAGCAGGGGTGAAGTAATTTCCATCTCTGGTGCTCCCACAATCTATTTTATAAAAGGTTCATTAATTGTATGTCTATGAGTGTTTTTCTTGGCTGTATGTGTTTGTACCATGTGCCTATCTGGTGTCCACAGGGGCACTGGAAACCATGGAACAGGAGTTATGGACGGTGTGAGCCATGGTGTGGGTGCTGGGATCTGAACCCGGGTCCTCTGCAGGAGCAGCAAGTGCTCTTAACCCCTCAGCCAATTCTTCAGTCCTTGGGATCATTTCTTTTAAATAAACTTAAATCTAGAGTAGAATCAGCCTGTAAATCCCTGAGTCACCACTGGGGGCAGCACCAGGATTCCCAGAGGAAGGAAGGGGAGGGGACCTTGGGCAGAACCCAGCTCCAACAGGACAGACTGAGATGAGACCCTGTGGATCCCTCCTCTCTGCCATCCTACAACCCGGGTTAGATTCTGAAAGATGGGGAAGGAGAGAACCTCAGGGAGGGGCCTGGAAGGAGGCAGGAGCCCAGGAGACTGAAGTTCATCTCCTCAGCCCACAGTCTCCTGAGTCAGGGGCTTAGCTGGGCCTTGGGGGACAAGGATGGACAAACACCTCTTTTTTTTTTTTTTTTTTAAAGATTTATTTATTTATTATGTATACAGCATGTATGACTGCAGGCCAGAAGAGGGCACCAGATCTGATCATGCATGGTTGTGAGCCACCATGTGGTTGCTGGGATTGAACTCAGGACCTCTGGAAGAGCAGTCAGTGCTCTTAACTCTGAGCCATCTCTCCAGCCCGACAAACACCTCTTAATGCTGTCACTCAGGGAGCCCAAGGGATAATGAGACAGGCACCATTCACAGGAACAAGAACAGGCCTAGTCCTCCATACAAACTAAAAAGACAAGAAATAAACAGAGAAGACGGGGTGAAGAGCCATGGCCAGGTCAGAGCCCAGGCTGACCTGTCACAGCAGCCCTGGCTGCTCACAATCCTGGGGACAGGACAAGGCTCTTGTCATCCCAGTGTCCCTGTGATCACACACTCTCAGCATGTGGTTCAAGTGATGAAGAGAACAGAGCCAGGAGGTGACAGAGCTGAGGAGTGACCATGTCACAGCCAACATTGGACTGAGCTCCACCTGGGACTCCTGTCACACTCAGCTCCCACAGCCTCATTTTGTCCACCAGATACA